>NC_083231.1:121383451-121556133 GCF_032191835.1 Heteronotia binoei
GTTATTGTGTTGGCATCTGAAACCCTTTTATTCCTTCTTAGCCTGGAGAATCATCAATGGATCCAGCTCCCTTTGTGAGCGCCTAGTATGGTAGCTCAAGAGAACTGCTAACCAAGGCCCCCAAGGGATAGGTGGCCACCCCAAGCAAGGTAACATGAATATGCCTTATACCAGGGGTGGCGAAACTGTGGCTCAGGAGCCACCTGTGGCTCTTTCATACATAATGTGTAGCTCTTGAAGTCCTCACTGCCCTGTCAGCTGGCTTGGAGAAGGCATTTCTCTCTATAAATCACTTCTCCAAGCCAACAATTACATTGGAGAATGCATTTAAAGCTTCCTTCCTTCCTCCCGCCCTCCCTCCTCCCTTCCTTCCTCCCTCCCTCCTCCCCCTGCCTTCCTTGCTTCCTCTCTTCCTCCCTCCCTCCCTCCTCCCTCCCTCCCTCCTTCCTTCCTCCCTCCCTCCCTCCTTCCTTCCTTCCTCCTTCCCTTCCTTCCTTCCTCCTCCCTCCCTCCTCCCTCCCTCCCTCCTTCCTTCCTTCTTTCCTCCCTCCACCCTCCCTCCCTCCCTCCCTTCCTTCCTTCCTCCGTCCCTCCTCCCTCCCTCCTCCCCCTGCCTTCATCCTTCCTCTCTTCTCCCTCCCTCCCTCCTCCCTCCCTCCTTCCTTCCTTCCTTCCTCCCTCCCCCTTCCTCCCTCCCTCCCTCCCTTCCTCCCTCCCTCCCTCCCTCCCTTCCTTTCTTCCTTCCTCCGTCCCTCCTCTCTCCCTCCCTCCCTCTGCCTTCCTTCCTCCCTCCCTCTCCGTCCTTACCTTCCTCCTTCCCTCCCTTCCTCCTCCCTCCCTTCCTCCTTCCTTCCCTCCCTCCTTCCTTCCTTCCTACCTTCCTCCCTCCTCCCTTCCTTCTTCCCCTCTCCCTCCCTCTCTCCCTCCTCCCTTTCTCCTTCCTTCCTCCCTCCCTCCTCGCTCCCTCCTCCCTTCCTTCCTCCCTCCCTTCCTTCCTGCTCCCTCCCTCCCTCCCTCCTTCTTTCCTTCCTTCCTGGGGACCTCCAGAATCACTGCCAAACAGGGCCGGGTTTGCCACTAGGCAAACTAGGTGACTGCCTAGGGTGCTGGCCTTCTGGTGCGCCAAATAGGGTGCCCCCCCGTGACGTGGTGATGTTATCGATGCCGGGGGTGGGGTGCGCAAGACGTTAGCCTTGCCTAAAGTGCTGGAAGGTCTAGAGCTCAGTTCCCCTTCAGAAATGGCTTCTGTGGAGGTTGGGCTCTATGGCATTACACCCTGCCCTTCCTAGACTCCACCCCAAGGTTTCCAGGCATTTCCCCACATCCTGGAACTGGCAACCTTAAGAGGTCAGGTGGCCGAACAGGTAGCTTTCTGGGAAGGAGGGCTCACTTCCAGTCAATGCCAGGCTGAGGAAAACCTCTACTGGAGGCCCTGGAGAGAGCGGCTTCAGTCTGTGGAGCCAACCAGCTGAGTCAGCGTCAGCTGGCTTCACCTGTCTCTCCATCCATGTGGAGTATTCGGCTCCACCTGAGTGCTTTCGCAGCTCCCTCACCTGTCACTGTGACTCATGCGCTTTAATTAAGGCTGAACCGAACCGGTCGGGGGAGTCTTGGCAGGCGGCTTTCTCCGAGATGAATGAGCGTTCCAGATAATACGATTCTGGCTTATTTTAGGATCCTCTGAAGCGCCGAATTGGGTCATTCCAAATTGGGAAGGAGGGAAGCAGGAGTTTGCTTCAGAGCCTCTGAATGATTGTAGAAGAACATAAGAACATAAGAGAAGCCATGTTGGATCAGGCCAATGGCCCATCCAGTCCAACACTCTGTGTCACATAAGAACATAAGAGAAGCCCTGTTGGATCAGGCCAGTGGCCCATCCAGTCCCAACACTCTGTGTCACAGAAGAACATAAGAGAAGCCATGTTGGATCAGGCCAGTGGCCCATCCAGTCCAACACTCTGTGTCACATAAGAACATAAGAGAAGCCATGTTGGATCAGGCCAATGGCCCATCCAGTCCAACACTCTGTGTCACATAAGAACATAAGAGAAGCCATGTTGGATCAGGCCAATGGCCCATCCAGTCCAACACTCTGTGTCACATAAGAGAAGCCATGTTGGATCAGGCCAATGGCCCATCCAGTCCAACACTCTGTGTCACATAAGAACATAAGAGAAGCCATGTTGGATCAGGCCAATGGCCCATCCAGTCCAACACTCTGTGTCACATAAGAACATAAGAGAAGCCCTGTTGGATCAGGCCAATGGCCCATCCAGTCCAACACTCTGTGTCACATAAGAACATAAGAGAAGCCCTGTTGGATCAGGCCAATGGCCCATCCAGTCCAACACTCTGTGTCACATAAGAACATAAGAGAAGCCATGTTGGATCAGGCCCATGGCCCATCCAGTCCAACACTCTGTGTCACATAAGAACATAAGAGAAGCCCTGTTGGATCAGGCCAGTGGCCCCTCCAGTCCAACACTCTGTGTCACATAAGAACATAAAAGAAGCCATGTTGGATCAGGCCAGTGGCCCATCCAGTCCAACACTCTGAGTCACATAAGAACATAAGAGAAGCCATGTTGGATCAGGCCAATGCCCATCCAGTCCAACACTCTGTGTTGCATAGCAGCCAAAAAACCCAAGTGCCATCAGGAGGTCCACCAGTGGCCCCCAATCCCAAGAATACAGAGCATCACTGCCCCAGACATAAGAATATAAGAGAAGCCATGTTGGATCGAACCAATGGTCCATCCAGTCCAACACTCTGTGTTGCACAGTGGCCAAAAACCCCAAGTGCCATCGGGAGGTCCATCAGTGGGGCCAGAACACCAGAAGCCCTCCCACTGTTGCCCCCACAAGCACCACAAATACAGAGCATCACTGCCCCAGACATAAGAATATAAGAGAAGCCATGTTGGATCGAACCAATGGTCCATCCAGTCCAACACTCTGTGTCGCACAGTGGCCAAAAAACACAAGTGCCATCGGGAGGTCCATCAGTGGGGCCAGAACACCAGAAGCCCTCCCACTGTTTCCCCCACAAGCACCATAAATACAGATCATCACTGCCCCAGACAGTTCCATCAATACGCAGGGAGCTAGGGGTTCTGGTGCCTCTAGGCCGAGGCCCATTCTCCCCCCCCCCCCAGTCTCTTGCCACACACGCAAAGCCGGAAGTGACATCATCGGGCTGTACAGATTCCCTGCCAGCGCTCCGCACAGCCCTCCCCTGCTTCAAAGGGAGCCAGCCATCTCCCTTTGAAGCAGGGGAGGGCTGCGGTGAGTGTCTTTGGGCACAGGGAGATGGGTGCGTGGCGGTGGGCGTGGGGAGGCGGCGGCTGTGGGCAGATGGTGGCGGGCACGGGAAGGCGGCAGGCGCGGGGAGAGGGGCACCTCATGTGCCCCTAGGCCAAGTGGCGCCCAAGGCAGCCACCTATTTAGTCTATTCCCACGCACCGGCCCTGTCAATATGCTGTGCCTAATAGCTGCTCATGGACCTCTGCTCCATATGTATAGAAAGAAGAGAGGCTTGGCTCAGTAGCTCTGCTGTGTGATTGAGAGAGCCTCCATTGTCACTTTGGCCATATTGAGCCTACCTTCTCCAGACAAATGCACTTACCATCTAGGGTTGCCAACCTGCAGGTGGGGCCTGGAGATCTCCCAAAATTAGATCTGATCTCCAAACAGAGAATGTTTCCCTGGAGAAGATGGCTGCTTGGGAGGGTGGTCTTTGTGGCATTAGACCCCGTTGAAATCCCTTCCCTCCTACAAGATACCACTGACTAAAAATTAATCTGACACCAGAATCATTACTTTTAAATTTAAGATTGGAAAATCAAAACTAACAGAATAACTCAGAATATAATATCATTACTTTTATTTGCAGCTAGACTAGCGATAGCTAGTACTTGGCAACGAAAGTCCGTATAGTCAAAGCGATGGTATTCCCAGTAGTAATGTATGGCTGTGAGAGCTGGACCATAAGGAAGGCCAAGTGCAGAAGAAGAGACACTTTTGAGCTGTGGTGCTGGAGAAGACTCTTGAGAGTCCCTTGGACTGCAAGAAGATCCAATCAGTCAGTCCACAGGGAAATCAACCCAGACTGTTCCCTGGAAGGTCAGATGCTGAAGCTGAAGCTCAAATCCTTTGGCCACCCAATGAGAAGGGAGCACTCGCTGGAGAAGACCCTGATGCTGGGAAAGACAGAAGGCAAAAGAAGAAGGGGACGGCAGAAGATGAGATGGCTGGACAGTGTTACTGATGTAACAAACATGAATTTGAGCGGACTTTGGAGGATGGTGGAAGACAGGAGGGCCTGGCCTGACTTGGTCCATGAGGTCGCAAAGAGTCGGTCTCGACTGTGCGACTGAACAGCGACAACAACAAAGTACTTGGAAAGCCAGAAAAAGGTCCAAACTTTGGACCATTGGTAAAATATGGAAACTATATATAATGGCCAATTTAAATGATACAATGAGACCAACAAATGAACAAATCAGGCATTCATACAGATTTCATAGCAATATCAGTTCTGATATTAGAATCTTTACAAAATTTCCTTCTATCCTGGAGAACGGAGTGGTTTCAGATGCCAAATGATACCAGCAGGCAACTTTTGACAATAGCGGGCATGATTGGAGTAGGTGTGATATGCAGAGATGTAATAGATATAAGCAGGGGTGGAATTCCAGCAAGAGCTCCTTTGCATATTAGGCCACACAGCCCTGATGTAGCCAATCCTCCAAGAGCTTACAAAAAAAAGAGCCTTGTCAGCTCTTGGAGGATTGGCTACATCAGGGGGCTGTGGCCTAATGCGCAAAGGAGCCCCTGCTAGAATTCCACCCTTGGATATAAAGACCGATGGACTTACATTCCCGCTGTATCTGAAGAAGTGAGCAGTGACTCACAAAAACTTAAGAAACCTCTGGGGGCTTTGGGGCTGGAGACAGGAGACTCTGGGGGCGGGGTTAGGAGCAAGGGTGTGACAAGCACAGCTGAACTCCAAAGGGAGTTCTGGCCATCACATGTGAAGGGACCGCACATCTTTTAAATGCCTGCCCTCCATTTGAAAATAATGCAGGATAGGGGCACCTTCTTTGGGGGCTCATAGAATTGGACCCCTGGTCCAATCTTTTGAAACTGGGGGGGGGGGTTGAGGAGAAGCACCGAATGCTATGCTGAAAATTTGGTACCTCGACCCCAAAAACAGCCTCCCCAGAGCCCCAGATACCCACGGATTGATTCTCTGTTATACCCTATGGCAGGGGTGGCCAAACTGCGGCTCTTTCACACCTATTGTGTGGCTCTCACAGACCCTACTGCCCCATTGGCCAGCTTGGAGAAGGCATTTGTCTGTTTAAATCATTTCTCCAAACCAGCCAGCAGCTTGGAGAATACATTTAAAGTTGCTTTCTTTCTACCTCCTCCATCCTACCTCTTCCCATCTATTTGCTTTCCTTCCTTCCTTCCTTCCTTCCTTCCTTCCTTCCTTCCTTCCTTCCTTCCTTCCTTCCTTCCTTCCTTCCCTCCTTCCTTCCCTCCCTCCCTCCATTTTCCTTCCTTCCCCTCCCTCCATTTTCCTTCCTTCCTTCCTTCCTTCCTTCCTTCCTTCCTTCCTTCCTTCCTTCCTTCCTTCCTTCCCTCCCTCCCTCCCTCCATTTTCCTTCCTTCCTTCCCTCCCTCCCTCCCTCCATTTTCCTTCCTTCCTTCCTTCCTTCCTTCCTTCCTTCCTTCCTTCCTTCCTTCCTTCCTTCCTTCCTTCCTTCCTTCCTTCCTTCCTTCCTTCCTCTCTTGCGGCTCTCAAACATCTGACATTCTATATAGCTCTTATGTTGAGCAAGTTTTTTCCTCCCCCCCCCCCACTTTCTAATGAACCTGAAGCGGGGGGAGCCTGCAAACGAGACGACCTCCAGCCCCCAACTGGGGATTGGCAACCCTACTTCCCTGCCACAGATTTTGTTCTTCTTGAAGGTGCCTCAGGACTCTTGCACTTTTCTGCTGCCACGGACAGACTAACACGGCTCCCCGCCTTGATCTAAATACAAATATTTTTAATGCCTCGAATTACTGGTTAGATTATTATTAATTTTTTGGTCCTGGCGTTTACCGTTGGGGTGCTGATTTTTAACTGTGTGTTGCTCCCCAGCCGGATTTATCGTCCTGATAAGCTGCCTTCCTTTTTCTGATAAATTGCTTGTCGATTTAATTGCTATTTGTGAGCTAACTTAAGGCCTTTCCGTGAAAGCGCAAAATAGGAATATTTTAAATGTCAAGGTACTTAGAGATTTATAACGTTGTGTACAGGATGACAGCGCTAAAAGTCAGGAAGGAAATAAAAATGACTAGAAATTCAGGGCAGGAAAAAAGCGCCTTCCGTAACTGCACGTAACACTTGTTACCAATGGAACTCACGTAATACTAGTTATTATGGAACTCACTGGTTTGTATTGGTTTAGATGGCTCTACACTCATAGAGTCTCAGAGCGCCTCACAATCTCCTTTACCTTCCCCCCCCCCCCACAACAGACACCCTGTGAGGTGGGTGGGGCTGGACAGGGTTCTCCCAGCAGCTGCCCTTTCAAGGACAACTCCTGCGAGAGCTATGGCTAACCCAAGGCCATTCCAGCAGCTTCAAGTAGCAGAGTGGGAATCAAAGGAGAAGACTGCAGATTTATACCCCGCCCTTCTCTCTGAATCAGACACTCTGAGCGGCTTACAAACTCCTATATCTTCTCGCCCCACAACAGACACCCTGTGAGGTGGGTGGGGCTGGAGAGGGCTCTCACAGCAGCTGCCCTTTCAAGGACAACCTCTGCCAGAGCTATGGCTGACCCAAGGCCATTCCAGCAGGTGCAAGTGGAGGAGTGGGGAATCAAACCCGGTTCTCCCAGATAAGAGTCCATGCACTTAACCACTACACCAAACTGGCTCTCGGCGAGTTCCATAAGTACTTGGATGGGAGACCTCTAAGGAATACCAGAGGTGGAGGCGGGGGCAGGCTTTATTCTGCAACCTTTCTGAATATCCTCCAGGCCTTCAGTAGGGGTCTGTCATCAGAGGTCACTGTGGCTTCCAGGTGTGTTTGCGCACACACACACAAATGCCAAAGAGAAGCAGGAAGAAGACTGATCCTAGAAGAAATGTAAATATGTATTACTAAACCCATCTTCCTGTTATCTACAAAATAATCAGCGTGGAAAGAGAGAGGGATGTGGCAACAGCTCTGCCCTTGCTGGAAACAAGACCTTTCCTCCTTCCCTCCCCCCCAAAACCAGGCAAGTATTCACAGTCTCCCCCACATCTCTCCTTTCTCGTTCCAGGAGTTCTACAGATCCCGTGGGCCACGAGGTCATCTGGGCGTTGGGGGCAGGCTGCCGGGACATCATCTCCTTACAGGTGGCCCCACTTCACCCTTGGTAAGACTCGCTCCGCTTAGGGTTGCCAATCCCCAGGTGGGGGCAGGGGATCCCCTGGTTTGGAGGCCCTCCCCCCGCTTCAGGGTCGTCAGAAAGCGGTGGGGAGGGGAGGGAAATGTCTGCTGGGAACTCTATTATTCCCTATGGAGATTTATTCCCATAGAAAATCATGGAGAATTGATCTGCAGGTATCTCGGGCTCTGGGGGGGGGGGCTGTTTTTTGAGGTAGAGGCACCAAATTTTCAGTATAGCATCTAGTGCCTCTCCCCAAAATACCTCCCAAGTTTCAAAAAGATTGGACCAGGGGGTCCAATTCTATGAGCCCCAAAAGAAGGTGCCCCTATCCTTCATTATTTCCTATGGAAGGAAGGAATTGAAAAGGTGTGCCGTCCCTTTAAATGTGATGGCCAAAACTCCCTTTGGAGGTCAATTATGCTTGTCACAGCCTTGATCTTGGCTCCACCCCTAATGTCTCCTGGCTCCACCCCCAAAGTCCCCAGCTATTTCTTAAATTGGACTTGGCAACTTTAGCTCCGCTGCATTCACACTGTGAGATTTTCCTCGAGCCCATACAGGGAAAGGAGATGGTGTTTAACCCTTCGGACTTCTCTTGGTTTTGCCGATCAAACCCGTTCTTCCGGCTTTGCTATGAACGGTGGAGGGGGGCAGGGTTTAAAATGCTTCTGTTCCC
The DNA here is from genome assembly GCF_032191835.1 of Heteronotia binoei. Taxonomy (NCBI): domain Eukaryota; kingdom Metazoa; phylum Chordata; class Lepidosauria; order Squamata; family Gekkonidae; genus Heteronotia; species Heteronotia binoei. The sequence goes on from NC_083231.1 coordinate 121,391,564, forward strand.
TTTAGACCGCCAGCAGAAGAGCCGGTTTTGATGACCAAAAATGCTGACAGGCTGAAGGGTTAACCTTGCTCTCTCTTCCCGCATGGCTCCAAGGCCAAGCGAGACTTCATGGCTTGCAGGTTACATTTCAGGTCGTTCTGGAGCTAGGATTGCCAATCCCCAATTGGGGCCAGGGGATCCCCCAGTTTGGAGGCCCTCCCCCCCACTTCACGTCATTAGAAAGCGGGGGGGGGGAATGTCTGCTGGGCACTCCATTATTCCCTATGGAGGCTGATTCCCATAGGGCACGGGTGGCCAGCGGTAGCTCTCCGGATGTTTTTTTGCCTACAACTCCCACCAGCCCCAGCCATTGGCCATGCTGGCTGGGGCTGATGGGAGTTGTAGGCAAAAAAAAATCTAGAGAGCCACCGTTGGCCACCCCTGCCATAGGGTATAATGGAGAATTGATCCTTGGGTATCTGGGGCTCTGGGTGGGGGCTGTTTTTTGAGGCAGAGGCAGCAAATTTTCAGCATAGCATCCGATATCTCTCCTCAAGAGACCTTCTAAGTTTCAAAAAGATTGGACCGGGGGGTCCAATTCTATGAGCCCCCAAAGTAGGTGCCCCTATTCTTCATTATTTCCAATGGAGAGAAGGCCTTTAAAAGGCGTGCGGTCCCTTCAAATGTGATGGCCAGAACTTCCTTTGGAGTTCAATGATGCTTGTCACAGCCCTGCTCCTGGCTCCACCCCCAATGTCTCCTGGCTCCACCCCCAAAGTTTCCTGACTCCACCCCCCAAAGTCCCCAGATATTTCTTGAATTGGACCTGGCAACCCTATCTGGACCCCTCAGTTGCTGCCCAACCAGGCTAATTTTAAACAGAGAAAAAGAAAAAGACAATGGAGCTCTCTGTAATGTACAGTTTGGGCCTGAACATCCTTGGGATGTCTGCTGTGAAGACGTCTGTGGGGTTAGAGTTGTGATCCATTAGAGCAAAGGAAAAGAAGTCAGTTACAAGGAGGCAAATTTCAAGGGAGAAATAGACGGAACGGAAATAGCCAAATGCATTTCGAAGAATACGATTCTATTGTTCCCTATCACCTGATAAGGTGCAAAGAAACAAATCCACTGGAAAAAGCCCTTTTGCTGCCGTTAGTTACACGGAAAACATAACAGCGGTTCAATTGCATCTGTTTCCCTGATCCTAATGGAGCTGCGCAGAGCTCCCGTAAGCCAAAGGAGACGACACCGTTCCCTTCCTAATTTGCCTCAGCTAATGATATGCAAATTGGGAAGCATGGATCAGCTTTTTCTATACTTAAAAGGATAATCTTTTCTAGCCAGCAACCAACGCGATTTAGCAACCGCTGCCTACAGATGATCGGACGGTGTTGGCCGCATTTGAGGGCTCTGGGTGTCGGCGGCGCGGGCTGTGGCGTGCAGGGGTTGGCTTCCTTGGGTAAGTCCGGTTCAGCCCCCTGTCCCCGAAATCGGTTTCTACGGAGCGAAAGCGGAGATGTTCTGCTGTGCGGAGCCCTGCGTGATGGGAATGGGAAGAGATGTCACCCTGTGGACAAAGCCAGTGGGGGTGAATCTTCGTTGGTGATGCATGTCAAGAGACTTACTGAATTGGGGTTGGGTCCCCAATTCAACCTCAAGCAATGTATTAAAATGCTATATCGAGAGCCAGTTTGGTGTAGCGGTTAAGAGTGCAGACTCTTATCCGGGACAACTGGGTTTGATTCCCCACTCCTCCACTTGCAGCTGCTGGAATGGCCTTGGGTTAGCAGCTCTGGCAGAGCTGTCCTTGACAGGGCAGCTTCTGGCAGAGCTCTATCAGCCCCACCCACCTCACAGGGTGTCTGTTGTGGGGAGGGGGGGAAGGTGATTGTAAGAAAGCCAGTTTGGTGTAGTGGTTAAGTGTGCGGACTCTTAACTGGGAGAAGTGGGTTTGATTCCCCACTCCTCCACTTGCAGCTGCTGGAATGGCCTTGGGTCAGCCATAGTGGTGAAGTGTGCAGACTCTTATCTGGGAGAACCGGGTTTGATTCCCCACTCCTCCACTTGCACCTGCTGGAATGGCCTTGGGTCAGCCATAGTGGTGAAGTGTGCAGACTCTTATCTGGGAGAACCGGGTTTGATTCCCCACTCCTCCACTTTCACCTGCTGGAATGACCTTGGGTCAGCTGTAGCTCTCGCAGAAGTTGTCCTTGAAAGGGCAGCTTCTGTCAGAGCTCTCTCAGCCCCACCCACCTCACAGGATGTCTGTTGTAGAGGAGGAAGATATATGATATTGTAAGCCGCTCTGAGTCTCTGATTCAGAGAGAAGGGGGGGGGGGGTATAAATCTACGGTCTTCTTCTTTCTCCCCAGCCCGAAACTGCATGCGGCTCCAGGTGCTGGAGCTGGACCATGTGGCGGAGGTGAACCAAGAGGTGGCTGCCGAGGTCTGCCGGGAAGGTTTGAAAGGGCTGGAGATGCTGGTCTTGACGTCCACCCCGGTCACCCCCAAAGCCTTGCTGCATTTCAACAGTGAGTTGAGTGGAAACTGGAGAGCGGTCAGAGGTTTAGAAGGACAAACAGCAAGGGAACTTTCTGGGCTGGGCGAGGCCCAAGGACTGAGAGGAGGAGAAGCAGGAGGAGAGAACAGAGGGAGCCGGGATTTGTCAGGTTGCTTGAGGATGAGAAAATGGGATGGCCTGGCCAGAGATCCAACCTGGTGAACGTCTCTTAGATATCCTTTCAGTTTACACAGTCCAACTTTTTCTGCCAGAGATAAACATAGGGAACAGAATATCAGAAGAACCCTGCTGGATCAGTCCAGAGGTCTATCCAGTCCAGCATCCTGTCTTATACAGTGGACAGTAAGTTCCTCTGGAGGGCTAACCAAAGGGCAGAGAGGCCCTGAGAAGAACATCAGAAGAGCCCTGCTGGATCAGACCAGTGAAGGCCCACCTAGTCCAGCATCCTGTGTCACGCAGGGGCCAACCAGTTCCTCTGGAGGGCCAACAACAGGGCAGAGAGGCTGAGGTCTTCCTCTGAGAAGAACCTCAGAAGAGCCCTGCTGGATCAGACCAGTGAGCGTCCATCTAGTCCAGCATCCCTTCTCACACAGGGGCCAACCAGTTCCTCTGGAGGGCCAACAACAGGGCAGAGAGGCTGAGGTCTTCCTCTGAGAAGAACCTCAGAAGAGCCCTGCTGGATCAGACCAGTGAGCGTCCATCTAGTCCAGCATCCCTTCTCACACAGGGGCCAACCAGTTCCTCTGGAGGGCTAACAACAGGGCAGAGAGGCTGAGGCCTTCCCCTGAGAAGAACCTCAGAAAAGCCCTGCTGGATCAGACAAGTGAGGGTCCATCTAGTCCAGCATCCTTTCTCACACAGGGGCCAACCAATTCCTCTGGAGGGACAACAACAGGGTAGAGAGGCTGAGACCTTCCTCTGAGAAGAACCTCAGAAGAACCCTGCTGGATCAGACCTGTGAGGGTCCATCTAGTCCAGCATCCCTTCTCACACAGGGGCCACCAGTTCCTCTGGAGGGCCAACAATAGGGCAGAGAGGCTGAGGCCTTCCCCTGAGAAGAACCTCAGAAGAGCGCTGCTGGATCAGACCAGTGAGGGTCCACCTAGTCCAGCATCCCTTCTCACACAGGGGCCAACCAGTTCCTCTGTAGGGACAACAACAGGGCAGAGAGGCCAAGGCCTTCCCCTGAGAAGAACATCAGAAGGGCCTTGCTGGATCCAACCAATGAGGGTCTACCTAGTCCCTGCAGTCGTCAACCAGTTTCTCTGACCAGCCAAGAAGAGGGGATAGAGGCCGAGGCCTTCCCCTGATGTTGCCTCTTGGCTCTGGAATCCAGAGGTTGACTGCCTCTGGACATGGAAGTTTTCTTCAGTCACCATGGCTAGTAGCCATTGATAAAACTTCTCCTCCATCTAATCCCCTTAAAGCTATTTATTCCTGTGGCCATCGCTACCTCATCTGGCAGCAAATTCCACATTTTAGTCCCTTTCTGTGCAAAGAAGGCACATTCCTGCCACGGGGAAAAGGTAATGATAGAGAACAGTAAGAGTGGCAAACTGGGGTCTGGGGAGAGCTGTGTTCAAATCCCTGTACTACCCCAGAGCTCCCTGCATGACTTGGGGACAATCATACCCACTCAGCTTTGCCTACCTCACAAGGTTGTTGTAATGTTAAAAATGGGAAAGAGTGGCTTCCGCAAACCTGAGCTAAAGAAGGTCAGGACAGAAATGTTCCAGATAGCTGCCAGTGGGTGTGTTTGAGTTCCACTGCCTCCAGTGGGGTGGCTGGATCTTACCATCTTTTCTCCCCAGTTTGTTCTGGTAAGGTATTTGTGTTTCTGGTTTTTACCAGAAGCAGGGGTGGAATTCTAGCAGGAGCTCCTTTGCATATTAGGCCACACACCCCTGATGTAGCCAATCCTCCAAGAGCTTACAAGGCTCTTTTTTGTAAGCTCTTGGAGGATTGGCTACATCAGGGATGTGTGGCCTAATATGCAAAGGAGCTCCTGCTAGAATTCCACCTCAGACCAGAAGTTATGTAAACGCAATGATGCGCGCTCCAAATTCTGCTCCCCCATTTCCTCCCACTGGCGCCTGAGGGCAAAGATATCCCTAATTAGACATTGGTAGACTTAGACACGATATGTTACGTAATGCAGCAAATAGAACAAAATCGGATTCCAGCGGCACCTTTAAGACTAACAAAGCTTATACCCAGAATTAAACTTCGTTGGTCTTAGAGATGTCACCGGACTTAGATTTTGTTCTGTTGCTTCAGACCAACATGGATATCCACCTCAATGCTGAAAATTGTACAACTTCAGTAGAAAACAATTCAGTGAGAGCACAATAATGCAAACAGGCAGTACATCTTATACACAATCCCATTCTCAAATAAAGAGTGCCTTTCTGAACCATACCAGGTCAATTCCTGAGCCATGAGAACATAAGAGAAGCCATGTTTGGATCAGGCCAGTGGCCCATCCAGTCCAGCACTCTGTGTCACATAAGAACATAAGAGAAGCCCTGTTGGATCAGGCCAGTGGCCCATCCAGTCCAGCACTCTGTGTCACATAAGAACATAAGAGAAGCCCTGTTGGATCAGGCCAGTGGCCCATCCAGTCCAGCACTCTGTGTCACACAGTGGCCAAAAAACCCAGTTGCCATCAGGAGGTCCACCAGGGGGGCCAGGATACCAGAAGCCCTTTCACTGTGCCCCCCCCCCAGCACCAAGAAGACAGAGCATCACTGCTCCAGAGAGTTCCAACAATATGCTGTGGCTAATAGCCACTGATGGACCTCTGCTCCAGATGTTTATCCAATCCCCGCTTGAAGCCATCTATGTTTGTAGCTGTCACCACCTCCTGTGGCAGTGAATTCCATATGTTAATCACCCTTTGGGTGAAGAAGGACTTCCTTTTGTCCATTCTAACCTGACTGCTCAGCAATTGCATTGAGTGCTCATGAGATCTCGTATCGTGAGAAAGGGAGAAAAGTACTTCTTTCTCTACTTTCTGCATTCCCTGCATAATCTTGTAAACCTCTATCCTGTCACCCCGCAGTCGACGTTTCTTCACGCTAAAGATCCCCAAGAGCTTTAACCTTTCTTCATAGGGAAAGTGTTCCACCTCTTTAATCATTCTAGCTGCCCTTTTCTGCACTTTCTCCAATGCTATAATATCTTTTTTTGAGATGTGGTGGCCACACAGTATTCCATGTGTGGCCGTACAGGGCCAATTCTGGATCCAGTCATGTTGCAAAGACTCCCAGGATGTTGGAATCCATCCTAAATTGCAGCGAATCCCAGAAACGACTGGGTTTTTTTCCTCTATTAAAAGAAGTGTTTGGGTGGAGTCTTCTCTGCTGCTAAGCACTTAGGTCCAAGTAGGGTATTTATAGAGGCGTCCACTGCTAGAAATAGCCCAGGTCAGCTTCACGCTCCAGTAGTTTGTCGTTTTGCATTGCAAACCTTAGCAAAGAGAGCTGGTCTTAATGGAATCGGCACATCTGAATGGGGGGGGGGGGAGAGGGGGCTCTCCACTGACCAATGAATCTTGAGTGGATTCACCTGTCTTTTAAGTGACTCAGCTGAAAGGGCTTTTGAATTCATCTGTGAATTAACTTGAACAGATGAGCAACATTTGAGCCCAGGGACGCCTTCAAGACCCACAAAGTTTTAACTCAGGGTTGTCAAATTCATTTGTTATGAGGGCGAGACCTGTTGGGCTGGGCCCTATGCATGCCTATTTAAGATTAAGTAGCAGAGATATAATCTTTTAAAGGACACAGACAAACATGACTAAAGATTTATTTATAAAAACCCTTAAAATAAAACATGCTTAAAACATTAGCACTTGTTGCTCTCAAACATGCTTTCTTGGTATCTCTCCCATGGGATCCAGGCAACTGGGCAAAGGAAGCTCTGGCTCTTTCCTTCCTTCCCCCAGGGAACCAGGAGGGGGAGGAGCCTCAGCCAATGGAGAAAGTTGAGGTTTTGCTCTGTAGCTCCAGTGCAACCGAGCGAGCTTTGCAAAGCAAGTTGAGATGCAGAAGGAAGCAAGAGAGAGGGAGGAGGAAGCAAATGATAGAATTGCTTGTGTGCCTGATAGTAGCCCTCTGGGGGCCTGATTCAGCCCTTGGGCTCCATGTTTGACACCCCTCTTTTAATTGATGTCAGCTTTCGTATGCAAGCACATCAGGCCCATAGCCAGAAAATTCCAGATGGGGGGGCCCACAGGAAAAATTTTGGATGGCGTGGTTGGCATTCCCTACTCTGACTGGCAGAGGCCCATCCGTATCACCTTTGAATTGGAGGTGACAGTGACAGAACTTGAGGTCTTCGACGTGCCCAGAAGATGGGGAAAGGCCATGGCTCAGGGGAAGAGCTTCGGCTTCGTATTCAGAAGGTCCCAGGTTCAATCCCCGGCATTTCCAATTAAAAAGACCAGGCAGCCAGTGATGCAAAAGTCCTTGAATTTAGAACCTGGAGAGCTGCTGCCAGTCTGAGTAGAGAATACTGACCCTGATGGACTGAGGTTCTGATTCAGGGTGAGATAAGAACATAAGAGAAGCCATGCTGGATCAGGCCAATGGCCCATCCAGTCCAACACTCTGTGTCACATAAGAACATAAGAGAAGCCCTGTTGGATCAGGCCAATGGCCCATCCAGTCCAACACTCTGTGTCACACAGTGGCCAAAAATCCCAGGTGCCATCAGGAGGTCCACCAGTGGGGCCAGGACACTAGAAGCTCTCCCACTGCTGCCCATCCAAGCACCAAGAAGACAGAGCACCACTGCTCCAGACATAAGAACAAGACGGAGAGAGTGACTGGCACAAAGCCCAGGCAATGCTCCTTGGAAAGCTGGAACACCAAAGAAAAAGGCTGACGCCTACAGTAGGAATCATACAGTTGGAAGGGACTTCCAGGGTCATCTAACATAAGAACATAAGAGAAGCCCTGTTAGATCAGGCCAATGGCCCCTCCAGTCCAACACTCTGTGTCACATAAGAGAAGCCATGTTAGATCAGGCCAATGGCCCATCCAGTCCAACACTCTGTGTCACATAAGAACATAAGAGAAGCCCTGTTAGATCAGGCCAATGGCCCATCCAGTCCAACACTCTGTGTCACATAAGAGAAGCCATGTTAGATCAGGCCAATGGCCCATCCAGTCCAACACTCTGTGTCACATAAGAACATAAGAGAAGCCATGTTGGATCAGGCCAGTGGCCCATGCAGTCCAACAGTCTGTGTCACATAAGAACATAAGAGAAGCCATGTTGGATCAGGCCAGTGGCCCATCCAGTCCAACACTCTGTGTCACATAAGAACATAAGAGAAGCCATGTTGGATCAGGCCAATGGCCCATCCAGCCCAACGCTCTGTGTCACACAGGGGCCAAAAAAACCCAAGTGCCATCCGGAGGTCCACCAGTGGGGCCAGGACACTAGAAGCCCTTCCTCTGTTGCCCCCCAAGCACCCAGAATACAGAGCATCACTGCCCCAGACAGAGAGTTCCAACAATAGTTTCATGTATGTTTATATATGATATTGTATCTGTGAACCATCACCCTTCCCTTCATTGCATCCAAAATGGTGGACAGTTTTCAGATGTGGTCCCTCCGTAGTTCTAGACAAAGGCATTGCAATCCTAGCCTTTTGCCTTCTAATCCTTTCCAAGTAATTCCTAGCACAGAATTTATCTTTGTTTCTGCATTCTGAATTAGAATCATGGAGTCCGAAGGGACCTCCAGAGTCATCTAGTCCAACCCCCTGCACAGTGCAGGAAATTCACAGATACCTCCCCTCCACACTGGCCCGCTGTCCACCTTAACTCCGAGATCTCATTCTTGGTTTGTCCCTGCCCGTTCAAACCCCATGAGCAACTATTCAGTTAGGATTATGTTATCCTGGTGTGCCTCGCTTTACCGTTATACAATGAAGGAAGCGTAAGAACTTACAATCATAATTAAAAGGGAAGTTTGTGGTTTCAGGTTTTGTTCACTCTCTATTTTAGTAATTCTCCGGAGCCAAAATTAAACAAACGTGCCCTTTATCTCGCACCCCGCAGATTAAAATTGGCCCTGGCAGATGAATAACTAAGCTTTAATGCATTAATCTATTAATTGATCTCCTCTGTTGATCTGCTAATTAAAGTTTGCGGCCCTGTTATTTAAATAGAAAAGGACAGGAAGCCTCTTTCGCGATGAAACCGTTTGTGCAAACTTCATCTCACCCAACTGCAGAAGACAGCAATCTTTCCCTGAGCCAATTGCAAAATAGAGATTACCGGTTCATCTCCCAGATAACGATCAGTATTCCATTTAGCAAAATTGTGTCAAATTCACAGACCGACCTCCTAAATGGATTTACAGAGAAGACTTATTCTCCAGTTTTGGAAGAGGAAGGGAGTGGATATAAAGTTGGTGAATCACTAGTTGGGTAGTAGGTTCCCCCCCTACAATTATAAGACTATAAAAGAAATGCTGTTTTAAAATCACAAATACAGCAACAGCATGAACGTAACAGAAGCTCTATTGGATCAGGCCAATGGCCCATCCCGTCCAACACTCTGTGTCACACAGTGGCCAAAAAACCCAGGTGCCATCAGGAGGTCCACCAGTGGGGCCAGGACACCAGAAGCCCTCCCACTCTTGCCCCCCCCCCAAGCACCAAGTATACAGAGCACCCCTGCCCCAGACATGAGAACATAAGAGAAGCCCTGTTGGATCAGGCCAATGGCCCATCCAGTCCAACACTCTGTGTCACACAGTGGCCAAAAAAAACAGGTGCCATCAGGAGGTCCACCAGTGGGGCCAGGATACCAGAAGCCCTCCCACTGTGCTTCCCCAAGCACCAAGAATACAGAGCATCACTGCCCCAGACATAAGACCATAAGAGAAGCCATGTTGGATCAGGCCAATGGCCCATCCAGTCCAACACTCTGTGTCACACAGTGGCCAAAAAAACCAGGGGCCATCAGGAGGTCCACCAGTGGGGCCAGGATACTAGAAGCCCTCCCACTGTGCTTCCCCAAGCACCAAGAATACAGAGCATCACTGCCCCAGACATAAGACCATAAGAGAAGCCATGCTGGATCAGGCCAATGGCCCATCCAGTCCAACACTCTGTGTCACACAGTGGCCAAAAAACCCAGGTGCCATCAGGAGGTCCACCAGTGGGGCCAGGATACTAGAAGCCCTCCCACTGTGCTTCCCCAAGCATCAAGAATACAGAGCATCACTGCCCCAGACATGAGAACATAAGAGAAGCCATGTTGGATCAGGCCAATGGCCCATCCAGTCCAACACTCTGTGTCACAGAAGAACATAAGAGAAGCCATGTTGAATCAGGCCAGTGGCCCATCCAGTCCAACACTCTGTGTCACACAGTGGCCAAAAAAACCAGGGGCCATCAGGAGGTCCACCAGTGGGGCCAGGACACTAATGCATTACAATAATGCATTACAATAATGCATGTATCATTTTATTTTGTTCTGCAAGGTGTAATCACATCCCTACAAGTTTCCAGAGCCCGTATCTGTTGTTTTTTAAAAAAATAAAAAGCCAGTTATTCTGGCCAGCTTCACTTCCTGTAACTAACTTGCCCATTTCTTTCCTGTCTTCTATAGCTGTATTTTCCACTGTGTAAATTTAAAAAAAACCGCTCAGAGACACCATAAATTTTAAACAAGGCAGTGTAATGTAGAGGTCTGTGGTGTTCTGACCAAGCTTGCGCATAGAACTTCAAATAAACAAGAGCATGTAGCAAAAAGACATAAACAGAAGACAGTCAAAAGCAGTCTTTCCAATCACAAAGGAGTGACAACAGTCCAGTATTTAGTTCATGGAACTAACGGAAGCCCTTCCAAAGACGTCTGTTCTAGATATCAAGACGTTTCATCCATCTTTCTTTAGTTTGGAGGCTTATTTATCTCTGGAACTAGAAATATATACATACATGTCATAGTGGCCAAAAAAAAACCCCAGGGGCCATTAGAGAGGACCAATAGTGGGGCAAGGACATTAATGCGTCACAACAATGCATGCATTGGTTTAGTTTGTTCCGCATGTAATCCTATCCCTACAAGTTTCCAAAGCCAGTTATTCTGGCCAGCTCCACTTCCTGTAACGAACGCCCATTTCTTGCCTGTCTTCTATAGCTGTATCTTCCACTGTGGCTTGATAGAAATAGATAGCTGTAAGCTTTTCGCAGCACGGAGATCACCCCCCAAAAAATATCTGGGTCTCGTGTCTTTGTTAATTAACTCAAGAACAGTCCAGATGAGTTTTATTCTGGTCAGCTGGCAACCTTCCATGTTTGCGGGGGTTGGATGGGGTTCTCTCTCTGGGCTTCAAACCAAAAGTGTTCCTCTGTCCCTAAAGGTGTTTGCCGGAACCTGAAGTCTATCGTGGTGCAAGTCGGGATTGCCGATTACTTTAAGGAGCCAAACAGTTCTGAAGCCAGAAAGATGTTTGAGGAAATGGTTAACAAACTCCAGGTAAAAGCATTGCGGTGCCTTTGGAATGCAAACATTGCTACAATACCTATCCCGCTATCCTGTTTGTGTTTTGGCTGTATACCTGCAGAAAACCCCGCGTCCCTTACAATCAGCGTGTTTACCGGAGTGCCAAACTCATTTGTTATGAGGGCTGAATCTGACATAAATGAGTCCTTGTCGGGCTGAGCCATGTCGGGCCGGGCCGTGTGTGTACCTATTTAAGATTAGGTAGCAGAGATATAAACTTTATAAAAGACACAGGGCGTTTTCGCACAGGGCTTACCCCGGAGCGACGTCCCTCTTCGCCGCGCAGCGTCTGCGCGGATTTCGCACCAACTGCTCCGCAGAGCCGCGAAGAGCCGCGGCTTTTGCGTCGCAAATGTAAACTGGGTTTTGGCGGTTTATATTTGCGACGCAAACACCGCAGCACTTCGCGGCTCTTCCTGGTTCTGCGGAGCAGTTGGTGCGAAATCTGAGCAGACGCTGCGCGGTGAAGAGGGACGTCGCTCCGGGGTAAGCCCTGTGCGAAAACGCCCACAGACTTTATAAAAGACACAGACAAACACAATGATTTTTTTAAAACTTAAAATAAAATATGCTTAAAATATTAGCACTCATTTGTCTGAAAGGTGCTTTCTTTGTATCTCTCCCATGGGACACAGGGAACTGGGCAAAGGAAGCTCTGGCTCTTTCCTTCCTTTCCCAGGGGACCAGGAGGGGAGGAGCCTCAACCAATAGAAGGAAGGGAGACTTGGCTCAGTAGCTCTGCTCTTCAATTGAGAAAGCCTAGCAAAGCAAGCTCTGCCTCCCCCTCTTCTTCCCCAAGGGAGGAGCCTCAGCCAATGGAGAAAACAGACTTTGCTCTGTAGCTCCTGTGCGATTGAGCAAGCCTTGCAAAGCAAGCCGTTATGCAGAAGGAAGCAAGAGAGAGAGGGAGAAGGAAGCAGATGACAGCTCAGGGGCCTGATAGGAGCCCTCCGAGGACCTGATTCGGCCCTTGGGCCGCATGGTTGACACCCCCGGTTTACAGGGTGCAGAGGAAGCCAAGGGCAGAATATCCTTGGAAGGACAGGATAAGACTGCCTGCGCCAGTGGTTAGGGATTTGGTAGATGTTCTGTAAAAAAAACTAAAGGGAACCTGTAAGAGAGAAACAAGGGAGGGACCCGTCTTCTTATCCCATGGTTACGCAGCTTACTCAGGAATCTTTGGTGAGGTAGCTTGCCAAAAGCCTTTTGAAAGTCCCAGTATATAACGTCGACTGGGTCACTGTGATCTACATTTGTTCAGTTTCACAAAGAACTCCCAAAACATTGGTGAGGCAAGACTTCCCTTTGTAGAAGCCATGCTTATTTTCCCTCAGCAGGCTTGTCCCTTCCTGTGCTTTGTAACTCTATCTTTGATGACAGCCGTTGGCACTAATTGCCTGGGAGAGACTTCAGGTTAACCGGTCTATAATTTCCTGGTTCTCCTCTGGATCCCCTGTTTACTGCTGACTATTCTACAGGTACATTGGCTGAATTTACTTATAAGTTACATAGGTAGATGAGGTTACTACAAACCCAGCTGACTCTCTGAGGACCTGGAACTTCTGAGGCCCGTAGAGAAGTAAGTGGGTGAATGGGAGAGACTAGGAGCTCTTCCTGCCAGAGGCAAGGACCCCCTTCTGCTTGCAATTGCTGGGAGGCTTGTAACTGTCCTCTCTTGGAAACAGACTGCCGCGTTAGGTTGTACCTTGCTCTGACTTCATAAGGTAGCTTTTCTGTGATGCTACAATTCCCTCCTCCTTTCTCCTTACAAATGACAATGTAATTCATTCCTTTCCAGGTTTTTTTGAAGAGTTCTATGTGGTCACAAACAGGGCTGGCCCTAGGGCGCATGGTGCCCCAGGCAGCCTCAGTGCCCGCCGCCCCCCACCCCATCCCTCCACAGCACCTCCGCCTCCTCCCTCTCTTCCTCACAATTGTAATGCCCAGGAACGGGTGGTGAAGCACTGCGTTCCCAGGCTCTTTATTTATTTATTTATTTATTTATTTATTTATTTATTTATTTATTTATTCATTCATTCATTCATTCATTCATTCATTCATTCATTCCGTAACTTATATCCTGCCCTTCCCACAAGTGGCTCAGGGCGGCTTACAAGAAACAATAAAACAATAAAATCGGAACAAAGTTATTACATTTAAAATCAAGCATTTAAAAACCTAAAAACCTTAAAATTTTTACATTGAAGCTATACAGTATAATCACAAAAATCTAGAGAGCTACATTTGTCCAGTCAGGCGTAGGCTAACCGGAAGAGGGTCGTCTTACAGGCCCTGCGGAACTGAGTAAGATCCCGCAGGGCCCTCACCTCTTCCGGTAGCTGGTTCCACCACATAGGGGCCATTGTGGAAAAGGCCCTGTCTCTAGTTGTTTTGAGACGCACTTCCTTGGGCCCGGGGATGGTGAGAAGATTTTGAGTCCCAGACCTCAGTACTCTCTGGGGAGCGTGTGGGGAGAGACGGTCCCTCAGGTAGGCAGGTCCCAGACCATATAGGGCTTTAAAGGTAATGACCAGCACCTTGTACCAGACTCGGTATATTATTGGAAGCCAGTGCAGCGCCCGAAGACCCGGCCGGATGTGCCCCCATCTTGGGAGGCCCAATAACAGCCAGGCCACGGCATTCTGCACCAGCTGCAATTTCCGGGTCCGGCACAGGGGCAGCCCCATGTAGAGGGCATTGCAGTAATCCAACCTCGAGGTGACTGTAGCAGGATCACTGTTGCTAGGTCGTCGGGGTCCAGGAAGGGGGCCAACTGCCTTGCCCGTCTAAGATGAAAAAACGCGGACTTGGCAGTGGTCGCTATCTGAGCCTCCATATTTAGGGACGGCTCCAGTAGCACCCCCAAGCTCTTGACCCTGTCCGCCGGCCTCAGCGGAACACCGCCAAAAGCTGGCAGGGGGATTTCCCCCCCCTGGCCCCCGACGGCCCAAACAAAGAATCTCTGTCTTCGCAGGATTCAGTGTCAGTCCACTCAGTCTGAGCCACTCAGCCACAGCCTGTAATGCCTTTAAAGGCTACCCCCCCCCGCCAATCAGCTGATTGGCGGATAAAACCATGCCAGAGGCCGGTGGCTCCTATGCCAGCCCTCAGGCATACCCGCGATCAGCACGGGGGCAGCAACAGCGGGAAGGACGAGCGAGCCGCTGCCTCCTTCCCACGTGATCCAGGAAGAAAGTGGGGAGGAGGCAGCAGCTCGCTTATCCTTCCCCCTGCTGCTGCCACCACGCTGATTGCGAGCGCACCTGAGGGCTGGCATAGGAGCCTCTAATATGGTTTTACCCGCCGATCAGCTGATCAGCAGGAGGGGCGGCCTTTATAGGGCCCGGGGAGCGCAACGCTTCACCGCCTGTTCCAGGGCATTAAAATTGTGAGGAAGGGAGGGAGGGGGAGGCAAATAGGGATTTGCCAAGGGGGCGAGGGCAGAATTCAGCGCCCCCGCCCTCTCAGCGCCCTAGGCAAATACCTAGTTTGCCTAGTGGGCGGGCCGACTCTGGCCACAAAGTCATTCATCTTTGGGGGAGGGGCAAGGAATGGGAGAAAGACATGCTGGCCGCCAGCAGTTTTGCGCTGGGGGAAGGAGGTGGTGTCATTTTGAACCCTGCAAAAAGACCCTCATATGAACATATGAAGCTGCCTTATACTGAATCAGACCCTCGGTCCATCAAAGTCAGTATTGTCTTCTCAAACTGGCAGCGGCTCTCCAGGGTCTCAAGCTGAGGTTCTTCACACCTATTTGCCTGGACCCTTTTTTGGAAATGCCAGGGATTGAACCTGGGACCTTCTGCTTACCAAGCAGATGCTCTACCACTGAGCCACTGTCCCTCCCCTTAGACATATGAACATATGAAGCTGCCTTATGCTGAATCAGACCCTGGGTCCATCAAAGTCAGTATTGTCTACACAGACTGGCAGTGGCTCCCCAGGGTCTCAAGCTGAGGTTTTTCCCGCCTCCTTGCCTGGACTCTTTTTAGTTGGAGATGCTGAGGATTGAACCTGGGACCTTCTGCTTGCCAAGCAGATGCTCTACCACTGAGCCACCATCCCTCCCCTTAGACACATGAACATATATGAACATATGAAGCTGCCTTCTACTGAATCAGACCCTCGGTCCATCAAAGTCAGTATTATCTACTCAGACTGGCAGCAGCTCTCCAGGGTCTCCAGCTGAGGTTTTTCACACCTATTTGCCTGGACCCTTTTTAGTTGGAGATGCCGGGGATTGAACCTGGGACCTTCTGCTTCCCAAGCAGATGCTCTACCACTGAGCCACCGTCCCTCCCTCATATCTGCTTCCCCTCCCTCCCTCCAGTTCATCACATATTTATTTATTGCTTTTCAGCGTACATGACATGCTCAAGGTGACTTCAAAATTAAAAACATGTGAAATGCAATATTATGTAGAAACACTGATTGACAGCTCCCAAAATAGAAATGCATTACAGACATGGGGGGAGGGGGGTAGAATAGAACTGTACTCCAAGGCTTCCTGGAACAAATAGGTGTTTTTAAGAGCCTCCAGTGGGGGTACAAGGAAATGCTTGGGGAAGGGAGTGCCACGGCTCTAGCTTTTTAGAGTTGCCAACCTCCTGATGGGGAAGTACAAAAAACCAAACCAAGTGAAACGAGAGAACTTTTTCTCCCTCTCTCAAAATGGACTAGATGAGCCTGGAGGTCCTTTCCAACTCTGATTCTATGCAAATGCATTCAGCAAAACTGATGGGCAATAGGTTCAGGACGGACAAAAGGAAATACTGCTTTACACAGAGAGTGATGATGTGGGATTCACTGCCAGAGAACGTAGAGTTGGCCGCGGGAAGAAACAGCTCCGAAAGGGGATTAGATAGATTCATGGAGGATAGGTCTATCAGTGGCTACCAGCCATGGTGGCTGAGAAGAACTTCCACATTCAGAGGCAGTCAGCTTTTGAATCCAAGATGCAATCTCAGGAGAAGGCCTCTCTGCCTTGTTGTTGGCCCCACAGAGGAACTGGTTGGCTGCTGCTTGAGACAGGAGGCTGCACTAGATGGACCCTCACTGGTCTGAGCCAGCAGGGTTCTTCTGATGTTCTTTTGAAGGCCTTGGCCTCTGTGCCCTGTTGTTGGCCAACCAGTTCCTCTGCGTGAGACAGGAGGCTGGACTAGATGGACCCTCACTGATCTCACTGATCTGATCCAGCAGGGCTTTTCTGACGTTCTTCTCAGGGGAAGGCTTCAGCCTCTCTGCTCTGTTGTTGGCCCTCCAGAGGAACTAGCTGGCCACTGTGTGAGACAGGAGGCTGGACTAGATGGACTCTCACTGGTCTGACCCAGCAGGGCTCTTCTGATGTTCTTCTCAGGGGAAGGCCTCGGCCTCTATGCCCTGTTGTTGTCCCTCCAGAGGAACTGTCTGGCCACTGTCAGGATGCTGGACTAGATGGACTCTCCCTGGTCTGATCCAGCAGGGCTCTTCTGATGTTCTCAGATGCTCTTTCATTGACTCCTTTCTTTTCCTTTGCTCTCTTTCAGGCCCTGAAGAAGAGGCCCGGCTTTTCAAAGATCCTACACATTAAGGTGGAAGCAGGTTGTTAACACTTATAAGAGAACAACAAAGAAGTGGGACATCGACTTACCTCTTTTGTTGGTCTGTTGCTAAAGACATTCTGGAGCTAACACCAGCTTCCTGCAAACCTCTGTTCTGGACCAGCGTCTCAGAACCCAGCCAGGAAAGCGCACAAATTTTGGAGTGGGCCTTTGAGTCCAGAAGCAACACTCTCCTTTTCCATACAGGAGGGCAGGACCTACGGTAGAGAGAGACAATGGTGCTATTGCGACAACATGCAGTATTTCTTAAGACTGCCAGAGAGGGCACCAGTTGCCCTCTCCCTTTCTCCCTCTGCCTATCTCTTCTTATGGAGGCAACAGCAGAACTCGAACCCGTGTGCTCGGGGCGGCCGGATCTCTGGCGGCAAAGCCAGCTTTTCATCAGAATTCTGTTTTTCTCCAGAAGCGGGGAAGTTCAATAACTTTATCATCCAAGGACGATAAATAACCTAGACTCTACTCCCTTCGGCTTCTCCTCTCTTATTCATTAAAATGATTGATGGCTCTTTCCTTTTACAAGAGGTATTCAGCCCTCCCGAACTCTTTCTTGCAGTCTCGGTCGCATCTCTTTTCCGACTGACTTTTCTCTTGGGTGTTTTAACAGTCGAATTCTGGCAGGGCGATAGCAGAACTCCGGCATTCCTGCTTCTTTCACTTTCTGATGATGATTATTATTATTTTGAAGACCAGGCAAAACAGAATTAGAGCAATTCCCTCTTGACCCCGATGCCATCGTAGAGCAAGGTTAAGAACCCCAGACTGTGGAACTGTCTCTTCTCACCACTTCGGAGACAACCAAAAGAGCTCGTAGGGTCCCATCTCCAAAGATAAGGGTGTGGCTGATTTTGCACCTGGATCCAGAAGGAAGCCACCATCCTTTTTGCCTCCCTGGAAATGAAACATTTTGCCAGCAATCCAGTGTTTGTGGTGTAGGACAGTTCTTAATCAGTTGTTACCCTTCCCCGGAGCACAGAGAAGAGCCCCTTTTTTTCGGAATGGATGTTCCACCCAATGTTTCTCAGCACTGGCGTGGACTTGGGGAATACCCAGGAGGCATTTTGGCTCTGCATTGAAGCATCCTTCCTCAGCTCTTCCTGTCTACCAGGCCTGCAGGGAAGGGAAATCCGACGGGTCATTCTTCTCCGAGGATTTACATTTCCACACGTGCCGTCTGGGCAAATCCCTCCCCATCAGCTGGCATCAATTCCCACACTCTGGAGCCATTTTGGCGTCACATTTTTATCAGGAACAAGAAACCAGCCAGGTCCGAGTACCCAGCACGGTGTCAGGAAGAAAAGGTACATTTTCATTACCTGATTCTCTGGTCCAGCTTGGAATTTGAGGCGCTTCATCAGTCGGAAGACCTAAAGAGGGGGCTTGCAAACAACCGGCCACTGTTGGGGCGGCTCGAGTCCATCCCGCAGTCATCTAATAGTAGTGCCTGCTTTGTGGATCTAGGGTTTCCAACCTCCAGGTGGTGCCTGGAGATCTCCTGGCATTACAACTCGTCTCCGGACAACAGAGATCAGTTCCTCTGGAGAAAACGGCTGCTTTGAAGAGTGGACTTTGTGGTGTTATATTCTGCGGACTTCCCTCCCCAGGCTCCACCCTCTTCAGGCTCCATTTCCGAATCTCTAGGAATTTCCCAACCCAAAGCTGGCAACGAAGTGAGTCGCTGTTCAAGAGTCACGGATGGAGCTTCAGGGCAAACCTGAGTCACTCCTTTTTCAGATAACAAGCCCCCTGGGGGGGTGGAAATCAAAGGTTAATCTCGAAAGCGGATTGGGAGGAAATATTTTATCATCGACATAAACGGTTTCTACCGCTTTTCTGGCGGGAGTTCTGGACTCTCATAGCCACCTCAGGAGTCTCCGATTTTGTTTGAGCCACTGCGTACCTTTGGAATTCTGACGCAAGATGGTGGACGCAACCACAAAATGGCCACCGTGGGAGGCGGCGCCAACCACAAAATGGCCACCGTGGGGGGTGGAGCCAACCACAAAATGGCCACCGTGGGAGGCGGCGCCAACCACAAAATGGCCACCGCGGGGGGTGGAGCCAACCACAAAATGGCCACCGTGGGAGGTGGAGCCAACCACAAAATGGCCACCGTGGGAGGGGAAGCCAACAACAACAAAAATGGCTGCGCACATACATGCACACTCGGGGATGTGCAAGAATAAAAACCAAGAATGTGGCAGGAGCTGTCACTGAAGCGTTTTTGAAGTTCTTCTTGGCCAATCAGTTCTCCAGTGGCTGATCTGATACCTGTCCTTGCCCCACTCGCTTTCTAAACACCCTTGGAAGGCACTTGAAAAAGTGCCGGGGGCACATTAATGCCCACAGGTGCCATTTTGGAGACACCTGAGCTACTCGATTCCTAGAACGTCCAAGGAGGAAGCCCCCATCTGTTGAATTCTTATCTGGTGTTTGGTGGCCCTAAAAGAAAACAAGGGGGCCATCCTATTTGAATTTCTTCTTATCCCTTAGATGTTGAGTTTCCAAGACAACAGCTAGAAAGAGATAGAAAGGGAAAGCCAGTCGTGCCAAAAATGGCCATTGCAAAAAGCCTATTAAGGTTTTTTTTTCCCCTCCCAAAGAAAAAACGATATTATCAGGGTTCGTGTACTCTGTGCCAAAAGGAAACGTTGAAATTCTGCACCCAAGGAGACCCAAACGTTCCTTTATCAGAACTGCAAATTAAATTGATCAGTTATATATTGAGTTCAGGGCTTTTTTGAAGCAGGAATTCCTTTCTTTGCATATTAGGCCGCACCCCCCAATGTAGCCAGTCCTCCAAGAGCTTACAGTAGGCCCTGTAAGAAGAGCCTTGTAAGCTCTTGGAAGAATGGCTACATAAGAGGGGAGGGGTGTGGCCTGACATGCAAAGGAGTTCCTGATACAAAAAAAGCCCTGATTGGGTTGTACCGCACCACAGATAAGAAGGAACAGGGGTCTAACGTTTGGGAATAACTGCACCACAGACCTGAAGCGGTTAAATAGCGATTTCTTTCCCCCCAGAGGATCCTGGGACTTGTAGTTCTATAAGGGGAAACTAGGGATCCGGAAAAATAACTGGTACCCTGGCCAGACTTAAATTCCCAGGATTCTTTTTTTTTTTTTCTTTTTGGGGGGTGGGGAGGAACCGTGACAGTTAACATTATAATTTGTACTTTAGCTGTAGTCTCTGTAGGATAAAAAACTGAAAGGTAGGTTTTCACAGATTTAAGAATGAGGAGTTGGTGATAGGCTAAAACCAGTCTCCCTGATAGGCTATCCCTCTGTATTCATTTATTGTAGGGAAGCAGTCGTGTGAATACCCAGCTCCAACCTATTTGCAGTGGTACAATCCTGATACCACATTATATGTGAATTAGGCTTGCAGCAAACGTAGATGAAAACATTGAGCAATATACCCCCAGAAAGTCGGACCAGAACCAACGGGTTGAAATTAAATACAAAGAGTTTTCGGCTAAACCTTAGGAAGGACTTCCTGAGAGTTAGAGGGGTTCCTCAGTGGAACAGGCTTCCTTGGGAGATGGTGGGCTCTCTTTCTTTGGAGGTTTTGAAACAGAGGCTAGATGGCCATCTGAAAGCAATGAAGTTCCTGTGAATTTTGGGGGAGGTGTTTGTGGGTTTCCTGCCTTGTGCAGGGGGTTGGACTAGATGGCCCTGGAGATCCCTTCCAACTCTAGGACTCTATTCGGAAGAACTTCCTGACCGTTAGAGCAGTTCCTCAGTGGAACAGGCTTCCTCCTTAGGAAGTGGTGGGCTCTCCTTCCTTGGAGGTTTTGAAACAGAGGCTAGATGGCCTTCTGACGGCAATGAAGATCCTATGAATTCAGGCAGATTATGGGAAGGAGGGCAGGAAGGGTTGCATTGATGCTTCTTGTGGCCCTTTCGTACAGGCCCAGGGAAATGCTGATTGCCACTTTGGGGCCAGGAAGCCAATTTTTTCCAGGCCAATTTGGCCAGAGATCTCGGAGGGTTTTCCCTCCCCTCATCTGCTGGGCATGGAGCAGGAGTCTCTGGGGGTGTGGGCGGGGAGGTGTTTGTGAATTTCCTGCATTGCGCGGGGGGCGGGGGGGACTCGATGCCCCTGGAGGTCCCTTTCAATTCTATGGTTGACTGCAGAACATTTCAGCAATGGAATTCACTTACCGATTTAAGTTGGAACCTCCTCCAGGGGGATTCAAGAAAAGGTAAGGCAGGGATGTGACGGAAATGCTTAAGCCTCAAAGTCACCCCCCCCCCTGCAGCAGAAATAGGGTTGCCAATCCCCAGGTGGGGGCAGGGGATCCCCCGGTTTGGAGGCCCTCCCCCGCTTCAGGGTCGTCAGAAAGCAGGGGGGAGGGGAGGGAAATGTCTGCTGGGAACTCTGTTATTCCCTATGGAGATTTATTCCCATAGAAAATAATGGAGAATTGATCCGCAGGTATCTGGGGCTCTGGGAGGGGGCTGTTTTTTGAGGTAGAGGCACCAAATTTTCAGTACAGCATCTAGTGCCTCTCCCCAAAATATCCCCCAAGTTTCAAAACAATTGGACCAGGTGGTCCAATTCTATGAGCCTCAAAAGAAGGTGCCCCTATCCTTCATTATTTCCTATGGAAGGAAGGCATTGAAAAGGTGTGCCGTCCCTTTAAATGTGATGGCCAGAACTCCCTTTGGAGTTCAATTATGCTTGTCACAGCCTTGATCTTGGCTCCACCCCTAATGTCTCATGGCTCCACCCCCAAAGTCCCCAGATATTTCTTACATTGGACTTGGCAACCCTAAGCAGAAAGCCGACTTTGACATTGGGTTGGATCTCTTCCAAAGCAGTGTTCTGTCTGCAGAGTTTAATTCAGATCAAAAAGTGGAAGGACGGGGCGAGTGGATTGGAGCCTTAAGTGAGGCAGGGCGGTAGAGTCCACTGAGGGTTGGTGGGATGAGCTTAGGGTTGCCAGGTCCAATTCAAGAAATATCTGGAGACTTTGGGGGTGGAGCCAGGAGACATTGGGGGCAGAGCCAGGAGCAAGGATGTGACAAGCATAAATGAACTCCAAAGGGAGTTCTGGCCATCACATTTAAAGGGACCACACACCTTTTAGAATGCCTTCTTTCCATAGAAAATAATGAAGGATAGGGGCACCTTCTTTTGGGGCTCATAGAATCGGGCCCCCTGGTCCAATCCTTTTGAAACTTGGGGGGGTATTTTGGGGAGAGGCACTAGATGCTATACTGAAAATTTGGCACCTCTACCTCAAAAAACAGCCCCTCCAGAGCCCCTGCCACCCGTGGATCAATTCCCCATCATTCCCTATGGGAATCGTTCCTGGAGGTGCATAATGGCTGTGGGGGTGGAGCTTCCCCCGCCGGCCGGCTGGCTGGGGGAGGGGGGAAGCCTGTAAAACCAAGGGATCCCCCGCTGGGACCTGGGGATTGGGAAGCCTAGATGAGCTACTGCCAGTGCCGGATTAAACCCTGTGGAGGCCAGTAGATAGTCAAAATCTCAGGGGCCCCCTCACAAATTATCTCCGAGTCAGAGCGCCTACCCCACTGTCCACAGCCCCTGCTGCAGGCTCCAGGTACCTTCTTAAAAGCCCCTTTGACTAAGCTGTGGGGGAGAGGCAGAGAGAGGCAAACTTGGCGACAACGCAGGCAGCAGCCACACCAAGCTAGTGCGACAGAGAGCCAGTTTGGTGTAGTGGTTAAGTGTGTGGACTCTTATCTGGGAGAACCGGGTTTGATTCCCCGCTCCTCCACTTGCAGCTACTGGAATGGCCTTGGGTTAGCCATAGCTCTTATCTGGGAGAACCGGGTTTGATTCCCCACTCCTCCGCTTACAGCTGCTGGAATGGCCTTGGGTCAGCCATAGCTCTGGCAGAGCTTGTCCTTGAAAGGGCAGCTACTGGGAGAGCCCTCTCAGCCCCACCTACCTCACAAGGCGTCTGTTGTAGGGGGAGAAGATAAAGGAGATTGTAAGCCGCTCTGATTCAGAGAGTAGGGCGGGCTATAAATCTGCAGTCTTCTTCGATTCCACACTCTGCTACTTGAAGCTGCTGGAATGGCCTTGGGTTAGCCATAGCTCTCGCAGGAGTTGTCCTTGAAAGGGCAGCTGCTGGGAGAACCCTCTCCAGCCCCACCCTCCTGACAGGGTGTCTGTTGTGGGGGAGGAAGATAAAGGAGATTGTAAGCCGCTCTGAGTCTCTGATTCAGAGAGAAAGGCGGGGTATAAATCTGCAATTCTTCTTCCTGCAGGGCTTTTTTTTGTAGCAGGAGCTCCTTTGCATATTAGACCACACCCACTGATATAGCCAATCCTCCAAGAACTTACAGGGCTCTTCTTCCAGGGCCTACAGTAAGCTCCAGGAGGATTGGCTACATCAGGGTGAGTGCGGCCTAATATGCAAAGGAGTTCCTGCTACAAAACAAAAAGCCCTGCCGTCTTGTAATAACGTGAGATCAGACCTCAAGACCTCAGTTGAAAAAATCTCATAAGTCTGCTTTAAAAACAAAAAAATAAATTGGGACCCAGAACGGAATCCTGATGAGGGTTTTTTTTGTGGGGGGGGGGGGGGAGAGGAGACTAAAACCCATTTCTGCCAACACAAGTTACCGCCTCCTTTCACAGCCAACTTGTAGTTAGTTTTGAGTTTAAGCTATTTTTGTAAACTCTTCTGCAAGATTTGCACAACGCGCAGCCATGTATTTCTATCCCCATCTCCGGGAGCACAAAGGGCCATGCCTCCTCGGGCCGGGTAGGAGGAGCTGCAAAGAAAAAGAGGCCCCAGAATACAACGTTCATTCTAAAACTCTAGGCACACTGCATGCTGGGAAACTTGGCCTTCCTGGAGAGCGCCACCCTCACGTTGATGGTCAAGGTGGCCATTTTGTCAACCCCCTGCACTCAAAATGCCAGCAAAGGGATGCACGGAAGAGATTCGCGAAGAGTTCGTGGACAAAAAACCCTCGAAGAATGCCTCGAAACCAGCAGAAAAGTTGAAAAAAACGGGAGGGAAATGGGAAAAGCTTCAAAGAGAAGCAGGGGGAGTGAATGAAGCCTGCAAAACGCCACCTTTTGATAACTTTTTAACACGCTTCTTTTTTTTCCCGGCGGCAACAACGAACCAGAGCCGAACTGTCGTTCTCGACACAGCACAGACACTTGAATAAACTTAACCTTAAAAATGCAAGAAAAGTCAGTATTTATTTCTATAAAAGGATTTTAAAAGAAAACAAAAAACCCAAGAAGAGGGGTTTTTAAAAAAGAAAGCTAGTTACTCAGCATGTGTCGATATCTGCTCATCGTAAGGGATTGTTTTAACTGGGAGTCGGAATTTCTTTGCTCGTCTGTCCACAGTGGAAGAGGCCAGATCCTGAGGCTGCTTGCCACTGGCACCATTTTGTTTCTTCTCTCTGCCCCTTCTCGCCTTCACGAAAGAAGACATCAGGGGGACTGTCACTCCCTCCCTCTGGCGCAAAGAGAACCGAAGAGCGGAATCCGGTCTTTGCGCCCTTGATTTCTGTGTCCTCCTGCGGGTAACGCCACTGCAGACCTGTGGTTGTTCAATCCAAGCCTTGGGGGTCCCTGATTAATCCAGGAGTGTACCTGCCTGACTTCATTTCGCTGGATGCCACACCATTTCTTTCTTTTTTGAGGAGGGCTATATCTTTGTCCAACGAGTCCTCCAAGCCATGGAGTTCAACTGGACAGAAGGGCCGAGAGGAACGAACTAGAGTTTCCTGCCCCACCGTCGGCATCCGGGAATCTCACATTTCAAAGGGCACGGAAAACGAGAGAGCGCAACCCCTTGACCGTGTACAATGCAGGAAGTCGTACGTACGGGAAGTCATGGTTTTGTGCTGCCACCTCGGTGTCCAGAGGGAAGGACAGATTTTTAAAAAAGGGTTATTGGATCAGAGGCCAAAGTGTCTTTGGGGAGGGGGGCGGGATAGTTCATCTCTAGATTTGGAGGGTTGAGGGGGGATGGAGAGGGGGAGGAGAGCAAAAAAGTTTATTTATTTATTTATGTATTTATTTATTTATTTATTTTGTCGATGGGATGGCCTAGCTATTGATTTATTTTTTTAAGCAAAATGGCAGGACTCCCTTTTGGGTTTTATGGTGGCATTTTTCTGCTCACGAGCTGTGGTGTAAGTGGAGCCATAGGTGTGCGACTGTGTTCTCTCTCTTACTGTGATGAATCTGTCTGATTGGAGCATGGCCTTCTCCCCGTTACCCCCGCTGCCCTTTACGCCACAGTGAGAACAGAAAAGAGGGAATGATAAATAGGTGCCGATAGGAGGGTAGCCGGGATTCATTCTCCCCATCTGTGTGCCATCTTCCCTGCACCTTAAAAATGATGAGCCAGGTCTATATTTTGTGCTTGCTTTGCTTTTTTTGTTTTAAAAGTGCTTTTTTGGTTAGGCAGAGATCCAAAAGATCACCAACAATCAGGAGTTTGGAGATTTCCCAGAATTACACCTGATCTTCAGACAACAAGGATCAGTCTCCCTGGAGAAAACTGGATATTTTGGAGAGTGGACTCCATTGAATCACACCACACTGGGGTTCCTCTTTTCCCCAAACCCCACGCTCCTAGAGTCCCCAGCTGGGCAGTGGCGGGACTTACCAGCAGCATTGCTGGCAACGCAAGGACATCACTTCCAGCGTGCACCGGAAGTGACATCATCACATTGCTGGAGATGCTTGGTTCTTTGAGCAAGAGCTCGATTGTCATTACGAGTTCTACCATAGAGTTTTTACTGAAACACCAGAGCATCCCCACATTGTCAACGATGTGATAGCATCACTTCTGGGGCACACCAGAAGTTACGTCACTGGCAAGGCTTTTTTCATAGCAGGAACTCCTTTCCACAGTAGGCCACACCCCCTGATGCAGCCAATCTTCCAAGAGCTTAAAGGTTCTTAATACAGGGCCTGCTGTAAGCTCCAGGAGGATTGGCTACATCATGGGGGTGTGGCTGCATATGCAAAGGAGTTCCTGCTACAAAAAAAAACTGTCTAGGCCTCAGTTTGCTGCCGGTAAAAGCTCCCCACTGTCTGCCAGTTGCCAGGGTAACTGTACTCCTTTCCACAGTCTCCAACACCAAATCTCCAGGAATTCTTCAACCTGCAGTTCGCACCCCTAAGCTCAGTCCAGCCAAAATTCAGCACATCTCGCTGGTTTCCATGGGAAAGAGTGGTACTTGCTTTTTTAACCGATAGGAATTGACAGTGCTCAATGTTGGCTGCGTCGTCCCCCTGAACTTTTGGGAGTAAATTTAAATTTAAGCCAAAAAAAAAAAGAAGAAGAAAGTTGTTTGAAAATGATGTCAGCACAGCATTGGGGAGGGAGAGTGCGATAAATGTGCATTCCAGGCTTAAATAGGATCACTGCCATGCCCTCATGGGGATAGAAACATTAACAAGTATTTAACTGTTGGAGATAAAACAGAACTGTAAATGGCATAATTGGGTTTTAGGGACCAACGGCTCACATAAATCCACGCTTGAATTTCCGCCCCTTCTTGTATTGCGGCCAGGCCTTTTTTTGCAGCAAGGACTCCTTTGCCTATTAGGCCACACTCCCTGATGTAGCCAATCCTCCTGGAGCTTACAGCAGGCCCTCTACTAAGAGCCCTGCAAACTCTGGGAGGATTGGCTACATCAGGTGGGCGTGGCCTAATAGGCAAAAGAGTTCCTGCTACAAAAAAAGCCCTGGTCACGGCTGAAATGGGCAGGCGATGCCCCACAATCAGCAATATGTGTCAAGCAGAGAGATACTCTATTGGAATCAAATTTCTCTTCTCTCCACCCCCCCCCCCCAATAGCACCTTTCACTGTGAAAAACAAAACCCTACAAAAATTCCTTATGGTGCTCCAGGGCTTTTTTTTTTGTAGCATGAACCCCTTTGCATATTAGACCACACACCCCTGATGTAGCCAATCTTTCTGGAGCTTATAGTAGGTCCCGTACTAAGATCCCTGTGAGCACTTGGAGGAGTGGCTATATCAGGGGTGTGTGGCCTAATACGCAAAGGATTTCCTGCAACAAAAAAACCCTACATTGGGCCATGCTGAAATTCACTGGGCGATCTTGGACCAATCACACTTGCTTGGCCTATCTTACCTTGCAAAGCTGTTGTGGGGATGAAATGGTGGAGAGCCACGCAGATCATCCCGAGACCCTTGGATGAAGCATTATAGGGCTGCCTATCTCCTGTTTGGAAGCGGAGGGGGCTGATTCCCTGCCATTCCCCCCCTCCGTGTTCATGAAAAAAATCCTCTCCACACATCTCAATTCAAGGACCCCTGGAGACAAGCCCCTTGTAGACGCTGTTTCAGAGAATCTCATTAAAAGATATGAAATCCTCATAAATGGGAACATTGATCGGAGGATTAAATGGTCAGATCTTTACAGAGGCTCTGAGGTTTCTTTCTTCTTTAAAAGAAAGCCCGTATTGGCACGCTCAGATGAATTCCCAGCAGAGGCGCAGAAAGAGACAAGAAGAGACTGAAAGAGGAGTACTTCGTAGAGCCCCGGGTTTTAGATTAGACTGTCAAGAGAATTTGCAGGAGCAATGAATGGACAGACAGGCGGGCTGGGGGAAGTCCTTGAAATCCTGAGTTCAGACACAGAATTCTGTAACAGACAAAATGGAATTCTGAGACTTGAACCCAGGATGCAAGTTGGGCTAACAGGCATTACGGTCCTTATTTTGCACAATTTATAGTTTGTTTGGGAGGGGCAAAAAGCATGATGGGAAACCTTGTTTGGTCACCTGAGAGGCGCTAAATCGACATGTTGAAAACAAGTCAGCCACGAGAGCTAGGAACATATTTTAAAAAGAGGGATTGATTCTAAAGTGGATCCTGTGTAGGGGGGAAAGGTCAAGGTAGTCCCCTGTGCAAGCACCAGTCATTTCCGACTGGGGTGACGTTGCATCACAATGTTTTCACAGCAGACTTTTGAACGGGGTGATTTGCCATTGCCTTCCCCAGTCATCTACACTGTCCCCCCAGCAAGCTGGGGACTCCTTTTACCAAACTCGGAAGAATGGAAGGCTGAGTCAACCCGGAGCCAGCTACCTGAACCAGCTTCCGCTAGAATCGAACTCAGGTTGTGAGCAGAAGTCCATGGGAATTTTAGTCTGTGTAGGGGAAGGCAGATTAAAATTCCCATGGATTCCCTTCTCAGGCCGCATTGTGTCCTACACTTTTTCCTGAGGATCTTGCAACCTTTGAGCCTGGTTTTGGGGGAGACTGCAGGCTGCCGCAGGAAGGGGTGCATGGGAAACATCCATTCCTCTTGTAATTACTAGCAGCATGTACTAGTGACAGCTGAGCTTTTCAGGGCATCCAATCTTGCGCCATTCCACATGTTGGGCCTACAAAATCACAACCAACCCAGAGACAGAATGAGATAACATGGATAACTTGTGCGATCACCCTACACTGTGGGGAATCTCATTTGCCAGGAAAACCAGGTAGGGGGTGTTTATTCTAAAACTGAGCCATTCAGACCACATTGCTACATGTAATCGGGCATGGAAATTCTCTACAAGCGTTATCCTTGTATATCGGACGATATATCAATTTGCGTGGATTTGTCCAAAGTCCTTAATAAGGTTGGCAGCCTCCAGGTGGAATCTAAAGAGCTCTCAAAATTACAATTGATCTTCAGTTCCTCTGGAGAAAACGGTTGCTTTTGAGGGTGGACTTTATGGCATTATGTCCCACCGAGGTTCCTCCTCATTATCCCGTCCTCACCAGAATCCACCCACATATCTCCAGGAATTTCCCAACAAAGAGTAGATTACCCTAGCCAAAAGGGGGAGGAGGGATAGCCAATGCTGTGTTCCCCCTTGTGTAGAAGTCCTGTAGGCAAAAGGGACATGCACATGCTAGGGTTGCCAGCCTCTTGGTGAGGACTGAAGATCTCCAGAAATTACTACTGAACTCCAGGCTACAGAAATAGGTTCCCTTGGAGAAGATGGCTGCTTCAGAGGGTGGAACTCTGTGGCATTAAACCCTCCTTGAACCTCACCCTCCCTTGGCTCTACCCCTAAGATCTCCAGGAATTCCCCACCCATGAGCTGGCAACCCTAGCACATGCCCAGAAGGAACCGGAGCCCATGACAGAGTCAACGCCGCTGTGACAGGTACCTTCTTCGAGATAATCAAAGGGATTTCGCAGCCAGAAAAGTTGGAAAGGTTTGCGGAAGCACTTAAGAGTTAATTGTTCATTCTGAAGTTGTGAAAAAATGTGTCGGTGTGCCAGAAGGAAAGAAAGAAGTTCATCTCTTAAGCTATTTTTTTATTTCTATAAATATATGTATATTTTAGCCTTTAGCAGAAATGTGCCAGTGTTCTGAATACCAAAACGCTCCTTCCCTGTGTCTTGAGACAGATCCCAAATAACAGAGCACATAACCTTACGGGAGTGGGGAAACTGTGAAGGGGGGGAGGGGGCAGGGATAGATATGATATATATGGCAATCAACAAATTCATTGTGGCCAATTCATTGCTGGTGGTTCTCTAAATCTGGAATCTTTCATTGGCGCTTGCAAACTTTTGGGCATGAGATAGTGGCAGAGTTAATAGAGGCTCCTCCAGAAGGTTCAGGAAATTATAAATGCTTGTTGTAGATTTTCCAGGCTGTGTGGCCATTGTCTTAGCATTGTGAGTCCTGACATTTTCCAGCAACTGTGACTGGCATCCTCAGAGGTATAACCCACAGTACTGAAGTTCTCTCTGGGTCAAATTGAGAAGAAGTTGGTAGGCAGGTAATTTATATCTACTCAGGCAGATGGGTTCAAGCTGAGTCATTATGTTGTGATACAAATACAAAATGCCCTACAGCTTACAAAAGCATTACAGATAAGATTAGAATTTCTATAGCCAATCCATATATAAAAGAATCCTCTCAGGTAAGCTCCTCCATTAGCATGTCACAGCCCAGGAAGCTCCCACAAGATAATGACTCAGCCCTAACCCACCTGCCTGAGTAGATATAAATTACCTGCCTACCAAATTCTTCTCAGTTTGACCCAGAGAGAACTCCAGTTTTCTGGGTTACACCTCTGAGGTGCCAGTCACAGTTGCTGGCGAAAGGTCTCACAATGCCAAGACCACAGTCACACCGCCCGGAAAATCTACAACAGCCAATGGACTCCGGCCATGAAAGCCGTTGACAACAAATTATAAATGCTTCTGAATTCAGAGAGGTTTCTTGATTTTTTTTTAAAAAAGCATCAAAATCACTGTTGTTGATATCAGTTTAAATCCATTAAGCTTGAATTCGGCCTATCACAAAGTGGAAATTTTTAGAATTCCTTACCAACAGCATAAACAGCAGCAAACTATTTCAGCAAGAAATGGTTACAAATGGAGGAAGTTACCGTTCCTGTCAAATGTTGCATTACCTCCAAACTCCAGGTTTTACGCATTACAAAGCTGGGCTGAAAAATTCAGATGCCTTTATTGCAGATTTGGGGCATGCTCCATTTTGTTGTCTGAAATTTAATGAGCATTCCAATCCCATTAAATTTTAACACCCTCTCCCAAAGTACCAGAAACCAGGAAACTTTAATTGAATTGGATGCTCACATCCCAAAACACAAAGAGATCTGCCTTTTAAAGTATGCCTACACTGCCGGACTTCCTACACTTCCATTTAAAATCAAACAGCTCACAAAACGGTGAGGGCTGTGGAGAGTATTCCACTGCTAATTACAGCACAAATTTGTGAATTTCCTGCATGGTGCATCCTCGTGCGGCTCTACGCCCCCTGACTCCCCCGCTCCCCATCACACCTTCTCCTCCCCGCTCCCTTCCCCACCCTATGTCAATTTCAATGCCGGAACAGGCTCTAGCACCACATTCCCGGATATCCAAAGGCACGCCTCCCCCCGCCGATCAGGCGATCAGCAGGTCGGGGAGGGACTGTGGCTCAGTGGTAGAGCATCTGCTTGGGAAGCAGAAGGTCCCAGGTTCAATCCCCGGCATCTCCAAAAAAGGGTCCCGGCAAATAGGTGTGAAAAACCTCAGCTTGAGACCCTGGAGAGCCGCTGCCAGTCTGAGTAGACAATACTGACTTTGATGGACCGAGAGGGGTCTGATTCAGTATAAGGCAGCTTCATAGTTCATAAAACTATGCAGCACAGCCACTCTCCCTGTCAGAACCAGCATTCCGAAAGGGCAGCCCCACTGCTGCTGACTCCTCTCCTCCCCACTTCCTGGATGGGAGAGGAGTCAGCGGCAGCAGGGTCACCCTTTAAGGATGCTGGTCCTGACAGGGAGCGCAGCCAAGTGGCGCGGCTTTACCTGCCGATCACCTGATCAGCGGGGAGGGGGTGCTCCTTTGGATAGCCGAGAATGCAACGCTAGAGCCCGTTCTGGCATTGAAATCAACAAGGGGAGGGTGCTGGGGTGCAGGCAAACTAGGCGCCCTAGGCTACTGCCTAATCTGCCTAGCAAGCGAGCCGGCCCTGAGTATCCAGTCAATACTGTGATGCTGGTCAACCCATGTTCCAGCACTCTGTATTATGCAGTGGCCAACAAACAGGGTAGAGAGGGCAAGGCTTTTCTGCAATGCTGTCCCCTAGCACTGGCATCCAGAAGTTCGCTGCTGCTGAATACAGAAGTCTACTTAGTCATCATAGCTAGTAGTAGCCATGGCTGGACCTCTAGATAGATGTCGGATTTATATCCCGCCCTCCACTACGAAGAGTCTCAGAGCGGCTCACAATCTCCTTTCCCTTCCTCCCCCACAACAGACACCCTGTGAGGTAGATGAAGATATTGGATTTATATCCCACCCTCCACTCTGAAGAGTCTCAGAGTGGCTCACAATCTCCTTTACCTTCCTCCCCCACAACAGACACCCTGTGAGGTAGATGAAGATATTGGATTTATATCCCGCCCTCCACTCCGAAGAGTCTCAGAGCGGCTCACAATCTCCTTTCCCTTCCTCCCCCACAACAGACACCCTGTGAGGTAGATGAAGATATTGGATTTATAATAATAATAATAATAAATTTATTTTTGTATCCCGCCCTCCCCCGCCAAAGGCAGGCTCAGGGCAGCTAACATGACACGGTATATACCATGATAATAAATACAATATTACAACAAACAATTGAGCGATTAAAACAAATAAAATTACATTCATAAGTTAAAATTAAATAAACAGTTAAACCATTGTAAATTATACATTTCAGTGCTCTACTCCCACCCTCTACTCCGAAGAGTCTCAGAGCAGCTCACAATCTCCTTTCCCTTCCTCCCCCACAACAGACACCCTGTGAGGTAGATGAAGATATTGGATTTATATCCCACCATCAAAGAGTCTCAGAGCGGCTCACAATCTCCTTTCCCTTCCTCCCCCACAACAGACACCCTGTGAGGTAGATGAAGATATTGGATTTATATCCCGCCCTCCACTCCAAAGAGTCTTAGAGTGGCTCACAATCTCCTTTACCTTCCCCCCCCCCCCACAACAGACACCCTGTGAGGTAGATGAAGATATTGGATTTATATCCCATCTTCTACTCTGAAGAGTCTCAGAGCAGCTCACAATCTCCTTTACCTTCCTTCCCCACAACAGACACCCTGTGAGGTAGAAGAAGATATTGGATTTATATCCCACCCTCCACTCCAAAGAGTCTCAGAGCGGCTCACAATCTCCTTTCCCTTCCTCCCCCACAACAGACACCCTGTGAGGTAGATGAAGATATTGGATTTATATCCCACCCTCCACTCCGAAGAGTCTCAGAGCGGCTCACAATCTCCTTTACCTCCCCCCCCCCCTCCACAACAGTAACCCTGTGAGGCAGATGAAGATATTGGATTTATATCCCGCCCTCCACTCCGAAGAGTCTCAGAGCGGCTCACAATCTCCTTTCCCTTCCCCCCCCCACAACAGACACCCTGTGAGGTAGATGAAGATATTGGATTTATATCCCACCCTCCACTCCAAAGAGTATCAGAGCGGCTCACAATCGCCTTTACCTTCCTCCCCCACAACAGACACCCTGTGAGGTGGGTGGGGCTGGAGAGGGCTCTCACAGCAGCCGCCTTTTCAAGGGCAACCTCTGCCAGAGCTATGGCTGACCCAAGGCCATGCTAGCAGGTGCAAGTGGAGGAGTGGGGAATCAAACCCAGTTCTCCCAGATAAGAGTCTACACACTTAACCACTACACCAAACTGGATCTGCATCATGACCCCCACTAGATGGAATCCTTTAGGGTTGCCAGCCTCCATGTGGAGTGACAGAAGAAAACCCTAAGGTTCCGTGATAACCAGCCTCCAAAGGAGCAATAAGACGAACATACAAATTTACAAAACAAACTTCTATAATATTCAAAACACTCTCAGACAAACCATCTTATAAACGTACCCTGATAGA
Organism: Heteronotia binoei; assembly: GCF_032191835.1. Lineage (NCBI taxonomy): Eukaryota > Metazoa > Chordata > Lepidosauria > Squamata > Gekkonidae > Heteronotia > Heteronotia binoei. The sequence goes on from NC_083231.1 coordinate 121,424,587, forward strand.
CAGAACACCTAAAGTGAAAATAAAGGACATCGTCTTTGAAAGTTCATGATAAACAGTCCCACGTAGACGAAAATAAATCCACATTCAAAGGAATTCTCGGTCCAGTAGCTCCTGAGGAGACCCTGTAGTGTATCTGAATGGTTCCAATTCCAAATGTATTTAGTACACAGCGTCGCACAGCGACGAGGTAGTACTCTATATATTCCCTCGTTTCACTAGAAGTTTTGACCGGCTTTCAACAACTTTAGCAGAGCATGGCAAGATTTCAGTTCTTTGCACCCAGTTAAGTTACAATTTTACAAAAGTCTCTTATAGTGGTTTGCTTTGTAGATTTGTATAGTTGTCTTACTGCTTCTTTAGAGGCTGGTTATCACGGAACCGTAGGGTTTTCTCCTGTCTCTCTCTGCCGTAATTCTCTGTTTGTTGCACAACCTCCGTGTGGAGCCTGGGGATTTCAATTACGTTTATCGTATAGTGGAGCTACACACAGGAAGCTTATTATAATATAAAATACGCAACCAGGTTGCTACAAGGGTATGCTCTCCGTGCCTTATCTGCCATTGGAAGGTCCGTGCTTTAGGAACCACCCCATGCAAGGAATTGGAGACAAGTCTATGGAACAGGAAGGGAGACCTTTTTTGCACTGCGAGGAAGAAGAGATGGGTTTTCTTTCACGAAAGGACGAATTGGCAAAAGGCAACGTGAGACGAGAGCGGAGAACGCCAGGCCAGAGAGAAAGGGGGCTTTCGTTCGCTAAGGGAGTGACCCGAGAACGGCCTGTCTTGATATTCGTTCTGGTGACTCTCTCGACCCCATTGGGAGACCTTTGTCTTTGGGGGGGGGACACTTGGGGGGGCAGAACTATCATCTGTAAATGCACTTTGATGTCGTTGCTTTTCAACTTTGCCGAATGTAAACAATGCGTATTTAAAAAAAAGGAAAATACAGCTACATGTTATAAGAGCTATTTTATGATTCAGTGGTGAATAAAGGTTCTTCAAGTTAAGCGGGATGGCTCTCGTTTCCTTTGTGGTGTGCCCCATCAAGGGCTGACTTTGGTCTTCATTGGGGGGGGGGGCAAGCCCCATTTTGGGCAGGAGCTCACAGGATCGGAGCTGTGGAACCTCTACTCCAAGGGTGTCAAACATGTGGCCCGGGGGGGGGGCCAAATCAGACCCCCGTAAGGCTCCATTCAAACCCGCGAGCAACTCACTGTCGTCTGCTTCCTTCTCCCCCTCTTGCTCCCTTCTGCATCACCATTTACTTCGCCAGGCTTGCTCAATCGCACGGGAGCACCTCCCCTCCCTTGGGGAGGAAGTGGGGGAAGGAGAGCTTGCTTTGCCAGGCTCTCTCAATCGCACAGCAGAGCTAATGAGCCAAGCCTCTCTTCCTTCAGTTGGCCAAGGCTCAGCGAGCCAGTGAGGTGGATTAGGCTGAGTCTGTGTGTTTGCCTGTGTCCTTTACAAAGTTCATATCTCCCCTATCTGGCATTACATTTCATGACACACATGGCCCGGCCTGACAAGGTGAAGATCCAGCCCTCATAACAAATTTGTTTGACACCCCTGATCTAGCATCACCTGCTACTTCAACCTGAGGGTTCAAGCCGGATCCCAGGTCAAGAAAGGTCAAAGACTGTCCAGACTATGTAAGTAAATGCTTTTATTTATTTTCATCTGTCGCTCACCTTTTCAGACGTGCCTGAAGTCTGCAGAAGTTTCCAGAGATTCTGCAAAACTCGATTTTTAGCTCGACACACCTGCAAAAGGGAAACAACTGGCAGCCTCCCGTTTTGGAAAAACCAATATCTGGGGAGGGCCCATTGGTGCAGCTGAAAGTGCCCATCCAGCATTGCTGTGGCCACATCATCCAAGCGCTCCCTACTTCTTTGGACAGTGAACTGTCTGGGGGCAACATGTCTGGGGCTTCAATTCTTCTTCTGGGTGAGAGAGCAACGGAGAGGCAGGAGCTGTTTGTCAAAATCTGCTTTCTTCTCTTTTTTCCCCCCCTTCTTTTCTGCCATAAACAGAATTTCTATTGAATCTAAAGAACAGGATAGAATTAAGAACCCTAAACATAATATAAGCCACCTTTAAAATGGTTAAAACTCATGGATACATCAATCAAAATATCTCCAGTCGTGAAAGTAAATACTTAAATACCATGAGACTTCAGAATATATAAAGTAGCATGACGACATTAGCACAAATCCCCATTTGCATTCGGTAAATAATCAAAAAATTATTCATGGGATGGAGAATTATGCATGGGATGGAGAAAGCAGAGAAAGAAGTCCTTTTCTCCCTTTCTCACAATACGAGAACTCGTGGGCATTCCATGAAATTGCTGAGCAGTCGGGTTAGAACGGATAAAAGGAAGTACCGTACTTCTTCACCCAAAGGGGGATTAACATGGAATTCCCTGCCACAGGAGGTGGTAGCGGCTACAAGCATAGCCAACTTCAAGAGGGGATTGGATACAAATATGGAGCAGAGGTCCATCAGTGGCTATTAGCCACAGTATATATATGTGTGTGTGTGTGCATGTGTATGGGTATATATATGTGTGTATATGTATGTATGTATATTTGTGTGTGTGTGTATATATAATATACACACACACACATATAGTGGCCACTGTGTGACACAGAGTGTTGGACTGGATGGGCCATTGGCCTGATCCGACAGGGCTTCTCTTATGTTCTTCTGTGACACAGAATGCTGGACTGGATGGGCCACTGGCCTGATCCAACAGGGCTTCTCTTATGTTCTTATGTGACACAGAGTGTTGGACTGGATGGGCCACTGGCCTGATCCACCAAGGCTTCTCTTATGTTCTTATGAGGCACAGAGTGTTGGACTGGATGGGCCACTGGCCTGATCCAACAGGGCTTCCCTTATGTTCTTATGTGACACAGAGTGTTGGACTGGATGGGCCACTGGCCTGAATCAACAGGGCTGCTCTTCTGTTCTAAATGTGACACAGAGTGTTGGACTGGATGGGCCATTGGCCTGATCCAACAGGGCTGCTCTTCTGTTCTTATGTGACACAGAGTGTTGGACTGGATGGGCCACTGGCCTGATCCAACAGGGCTGCTCTTCTGTTCTTATGTGACACAGAGTGTTGGACTGGATGGGCCACTGGCCTGATCCAACAGGGCTGCTCTTCTGTTCTTATGTGACACAGAGTGTTGGACTGGATGGGCCACTGGCCTGATCCACCAAGGCTTCTCTTATGTTCTTATGAGGCACAGAGTGTTGAACTGGATGGGCCACTGGCCTGATCCAACAGGGCTGCTCTTCTGTTCTTATGTGACACAGAGTGTTGGACTGGATGGGCCACTGGCCTGATCCAACAGGGCTTCTCTTATGTTCTTATGTGACACAGAGTGCTGGACTGGATGGGCCACTGGCCTGATCCAACAGGGCTTCTCTTATGTTCTTATGTGACACAGAGTGTTGGACTGGATGGGCCACTGGCCTGATCCAACAGGGCTGCTCTTCTGTTCTTATGTGACACAGAGTGTTGGACTGGATGGGCCACTGGCCTGATCCAACAGGGCTGCTCTTCTGTTCTTATGTGACACAGAGTGTTGGACTGGATGGGCCACTGGCCTGATCCAACAGGGCTGCTCTTCTGTTCTTATGTGACACAGAGTGTTGGACTGGATGGGCCATTGGCCTGATCCAACAGGGCTGCTCTTCTGTTCTTATGTGACACAGAGTGTTGGACTGGATGGGCCACTGGCCTGATCCACCAAGGCTTCTCTTATGTTCTTATGAGGCACAGAGTGTTGGACTGGATGGGCCACTCGCCTGATCCAACAGGGCTGCTCTTCTGTTCTTATGTGACACAGAGTGTTGGACTGGATGGGCCATTGGCCTGATCCAACAGGGCTTCTCTTATGTTCTTATGTGACACAGAGTGCTGGACTGGATGGGCCACTGGCCTGATCCAACAGGGCTTCTCTTATGTTCTTATGTGACACAGAGTGCTGGACTGGATGGGCCACTGGCCTGATCCACCAAGGCTTCTCTTATGTTCTTATGTGACACAGAGTGTTGGACTGGATGGGCCATTGGCCTGATCCGACATGGCTTCTCTTATGTTCTTATGTGACACAGAGTGTTGGACTGGAGGGCCATTGGCCTGATCCAATATGGCTTCGCTTATGTTCTTATGTGACACAGAGTGTTGGACTGGATGGGCCACTGGCCTGATCCAACAGGGCTTCTCTTATGTTCTTATGTGACACAGAGTGCTGGACTGGATGGGCCACTGGCCTGATCCACCAAGGCTTCTCTTATGTTCTTATGTGACACAGAGTGTTGGACTGGATGGACCACTGGCCTGATCCAATATGGCTTCGCTTATGTTCTTATGTGACACAGAGTGTTGGACTGGATGGGCCACTGGCCTGATCCAACAGGGCTTCTCTTATGTTCTTATGTGACACAGAGTGCTGGACTGGATGGGCCACTGGCCTGATCCACCAAGGCTTCTCTTATGTTCTTATGTGACACAGAGTGCTGGACTGGATGGGCCACTGGCCTGATCCAACAGGGCTTCTCTTATGTTCTTATGTGACACAGAGTGCTGGACTGGATGGGCCACTGGCCTGATCCACCAAGGCTTCTCTTATGTTCTTATGTGACACAGAGTGTTGGACTGGATGGGCCATTGGCCTGATCCGACATGGCTTCTCTTATGTTCTTATGTGACACAGAGTGTTGGACTGGATGGGCCATTGGCCTGATCCAATATGGCTTCGCTTATGTTCTTATGTGACACAGAGTGTTGGACTGGATGGGCCACTGGCCTGATCCAACAGGGCTTCTCTTATGTTCTTATGTGACACAGAGTGCTGGACTGGATGGGCCACTGGCCTGATCCACCAAGGCTTCTCTTATGTTCTTATGTGACACAGAGTGTTGGACTGGATGGACCATTGGCCTGATCCAATATGGCTTCGCTTATGTTCTTATGTGACACAGAGTGCTGGACTGGATGGGCCACTGGCCTGATCCACCAAGGCTTCTCTTATGTTCTTATGTGACACAGAGTGTTGGACTGGATGGGCCATTGGCCTGATCCGACATGGCTTCTCTTATGTTCTTATGTGACACAGAGTGTTGGACTGGATGGGCCACTGGCCTGATCCAACAGGGCTTCTCTTATGCTCTTAAAAAGCAAAGATAATAGTAATCAGAAATATAGCATTCGTTTATAAATATAGTTATTTGGTATAACCTCATTTTCAGTAATAATGGGATACCAAATAGCAATCAGTTTAGCTTCTTGAGGGATAGACGCAGCAGGTTCTACACACGACAAGATGTTGTACATAATGAAATAGTCCCATAACTTGCTTTGCCAAGATCTAACAGAAGGACTAATCTCAGAGATCCAAAATGAAGCTATCGCTGACCGTGCCATGGACAATAACAAGTGAACAATCTCATTTTTAATTCAATCACCAATAGGATCAGACCATTTGCCCAATGGTCTGATCTTGGAGGATTGTAGCCAATCCTCCAAGAGCTCTCAGGGCTCTTCGTACAGGGCCTACTGTAAGCTCTTGGAGGATTGGCTACCATTGGAAGCGGAACTGAAGTAATTTGATTGATACGAACAACAATTTGTGACCAAAAGGGACAATTGTGACCAAAAATCTACTTTACAAACATACAAGGAGAATCCATTGAAAATGAAGAAGCCATTACAGTGGGAAGAAGAGGAGAAGGAGATCGGATTTATACCCTGCCCTTCACTCAGAGTGGCTTACAATCTCTTTCCCTTCTCCTCCCCACAATAGACACTATATGAGGTAGGTGGAGCTGAGAGGGCTCAGAGAGAACTGCTCTTGAGAGGACAGGGAGAGGCCCGAGGCCACCCAGCTGGCTGTATGTGGAGGAGGAGCAGGGAATCAAACCCGGTCCTCCCAGACCAGACTCTGTGCACTTAACCATGACACCAGGGGGGCGTTGTTTTGTAGCAGGAGCTCCTTTGCATATTTGGCCACATACGCCTCATGTAGCCAATCCTCTCAGGGCTCTTCGTACAGGGCCTACTGTAAGCTCTTGGAGGACTGGCTACAGCAGAAGGGTGTGGCCTAATATGCAAAGGAGTCCCAGCTACCAAAAAAGCCCTGGGCTTGTTATTGGCCGCCTCCATTCAAAGGAGATGGTTTTCCACAGGAGAATCAGGAGAACTGTTAAGCACCTGGGCTTTAAGCAGTCTGTGTGGTCCTGCTCCCCCTTCAGCCTTTCCTTCTTCTCAGGAGGAGTGAGGACTGGAGGAATATCCCTTGGCTCCGCCTCCCACAGAAGCCATTTGGGGGTTGGTTTCACCTCCTATGGAAGCCAGGGCTTGTTTTGTAGCAGGAGCTCCTTTGCCTATTAGGCCACACACCCCTGATGTAGCCACTCCTCCTGGAGCTTAAAGGGCCCTTAGTGCAGGGCCTACTATGAACTCTGGGATGATTAAGGCTGCGAAGCCCCCGGGCTGGGTGGGGGTGCCCTTCCGGCCAGGAGGTTCCCAACCCGCTGGCCCACGTTGGGCCGGTGGGGGGAACCTCCCCTGACACCGCTGGCATGATGACATCACCCACGATGATGTCATCGTGCCAGCGACGTTGCGCGCCGGCCGCTGAAGGCATTTCCGGGAAAACTCTATGGTTTCCCCGGACGCTCTAGCATTTGGGGAGGGAAAGCTCTATAGGTCCCATAGAGTTTTCCCATCCCTAAATGCTAGAGTGTCCGGGGGAAACCATAGAGTTTTCCCAGAAATGCCTAGAGCGGCCGGCGCAAAACGTCACCGGCGCAATGACATCACAGTCCCCTGCTGGAGGCCGTGGGGGACTTGGCAGCCCTAAGGAGAATTGGCTACATTGGGCGATGTGGCCTAATATGCAAAGGTGATGTGGCCTAATATATCAAACCCGGTTCTCCCAGATAAGAGTCCGCACATCTAATCAGTATACCAGATTTGAAACTTGCTGTACTATAGATTTCCCGCCCCCCCCCCCCCCCAGCAATTGCTAGAGTTGGATGACGTTACTTCCAGATTTTCCCTGGAAGTGATGTCACACTGTCACACCAACAGCGATGTAATCATATATTTTTTTTCTCCTGCTAGCCAATGGAATAGCAGTGGGAAATGGGGGTCCCTGGTAGGAGGAGGAGAGTTGGTTTTTATACCCTTCATTCAGAGTCTCAGAGAGCCTTACAGTCTCCTTCCCTTCCCATGGCCGGTTTGCCCACAAGGCAAATTAGGCTTGTCTGCCGTATGTGCGGTGGGACACAGTGCCGAAGGCACTGCTGCAGAAGGGGGTGGCAGGCAGTGAATGCCCACAACAGCCACCCTGTGAGTTAGGCGGGGCTGAGAGAACTCTTTTGAGAACTGCTCTTGAGAGAACAGCTGCATGTGGAAGAGTGGGGAATCAAACCCGGTCCCCCAGATCGGAATCCTTTAACCTCTATGCCAAACTGGAGGTCTTTTGCCATTTGCCACGTCCCTTTCCACCCATTAGCTCTGTTATCATGAGCCAGTTTGGTGTAGTGGTTAAGCGTGCAGACTCTTATCTGGGAGAACCGGGTTTGATTCCCCACTGGAATGGCCTTGGGTCAGCCATAGCTCTCGCAGGAGTTGTCCTTGAAAGGGCAGCCTCTGTGAGAGCCCTCTCAGCCCCACCCACCTCACAGGGTTTCTGTTGTGGGGGGAGGAAGATAAAGGAAATTGTGAGCTGCTCTGAGTCTCTGATACAGAGAGAAGGGCAGGATATAAATCTGCAATTCTTCTTTTTCTTCTGAAACCCCTGCTTCATGTTATTTGTAGGGTTGCCAATCCCCAGGTGGGGGCAGGGGATCCCCTGGTTTGGAGGCCCTCCGCCTGCTTCAGGGTCGTCAGAAAGCGGGGTGGGGGGAGGGAAATGTCTCCTGGGAACTCTGTTATTCCCTATGGAGATTTATTCCCATAGAAAATCATGGAGAATTGATCCGCGGGTATCTGGGGCTCTGGGGGGGCTGTTTTGGGGGGTAGAGGCACCAGATTTGCAGTATAGCATCTAGTGCCTCTCCCCAAAATACCCACCAAGTTTCAAAGAGATTGGACCAGGGGGTCCAATTCTATGAGCCCCAAAAGAAAGTGCCCCTATCCTTCATTATTTGCTCTGGAAGGAAGGAATTGAAAAGGTGTGCTGTCCCTTTAAATGTGAGGGCCAGAACTCCCTTTGGAGTTCAGTTATGCTTGATCTTGGCTCCACCCCCAAAGTCCCCAGATATTTCTTGAATTGGACTTGGCAACCCTAGTTATTTGAGACAGGCAAATCACGTAAGCCCAGGTCGGGTAAAGGCTTTTAATAATCTCATTCGCCTACCGAACCGAGAAAGGAAGTCCTGCGCAAAAGAAGCCTCAAAAGAATCAAGGCCTGCAAGATTTCCCAGCCGCAGCAAATCTTCGGCTAAGCACATTGCTGTATGAACCAGAGGCAGCCAAGACACCCTCCAGCCCAGCGGCTTCACGTCAGGAAGAATTACACTCTCCGTGTGAGATACAGAAAGAAGTAGGTCAGTAGGCATAAATCAAGGAACAGAAGCAAAACACAGCAACGAGAGGGGGATCCCGAGGGATTTGTACCAACTACAACCTCAGCTTCAGAATTCTAGCTTGGGCTGCCATGTTCAAACTGTGCTCCTAAGCGGCCCTGGAGGTTCCCCAAAGGCCTGTCGGGGACCCCCCAGTGAGACGTTCAGCCGCGGTTTCTGCTTGAGCTTTGCAACACACAGCTACAGGGGAGGGGAGGGGCTGTGGCTCAGTGGTAGAGCATCTGCTCTGCATGCAGAAGGTCCCTGGTTCAATCCCTGGCATCTCCAGTAAAAAGGACCAGGCAGGAGGAGATGGGGAAAACCTCTGCCTGAGACCCTGGAGACTAATGGAGAAGGGCTGTGGCTCAGTGGCAGAGCATCTGCTTGGCATGCAGAAGGTCCCAGGTTCAATCCCTGGCATCTCCAGTTAAGAGGACCAGGCAGGAGGTGATGGGAAAGACCTCACCCTGAGACCCTGGAGACTAATGGAGAAGGGCTGTGGCTCAGTGGTAGAGCCTCTGCTTGGCATGCAGAAGGTCCCAGGTTCAATCCCCAGCATCTCCAGTGGAAAGGACCAGGCAGGAGGTGATGGGAAAGACCTCAGCCTGAGACCCTGGAGACTAATGGAGAAGGGCCATGACTCAGTGGCAGAGCCTCTGCTTGGCATGCAGAAGGTCCCAGGTTCAATCCCCAGCATCTCCAGTGGAAAGGACCAGGCAGGAGGTGATGGGAAAGACCTCAGCCTGAGACCCTGGAGACTATTGGAGAAGGGCTGTGACTCAGTGGCAGAGCCTCTGCTTGGCATGCAGAAGGTCCCAAGTTCAATCCCCAGCATCTCCAGTTAAAAGGACCAGGCAGGAGGTGATGGGAAAGACCTCAGCCTGAGACCCTGGAGACTATTGGAGAAGGGCTGTGACTCAGTGGTAGAGCCTCTGCTTGGCATGCAGAAGGTCCCAGGTTCAATCCCCAGCATCTCCAGTGGAAAGGACCAGGCAGGAGGCGATGGGAAAGACCTCAGCCTGAGACCCTGGAGGCTAATGGAGAAGGGCTGTGGCTCAGTGGCAGAGCCTCTGCTCAGCATGCAGAAGGTCCCAGGTTCAATCCCCGGCATCTCCAGTTAAAAGGACCAGGCAGGAGGTGATGGGAAAGACCTCAGCCTGAGACCCTGGAGACTAACGGAGAAGGGCTGTGGCTCAGTGGCAGAGCCTCTGCTCGGCATGCAGAAGGTCCCAGGTTCAATCCCTGGCAGTGCTGGATTAAACCCTGTGGAGGCCTGTAATGTACTCAGAGACGAGACGTGCTGAAGGCAACGTGCTTTAATGGATGGTACATCACAGAACTGAACCACGTGGGCCGGGACCCGCTTTATATACATTTATCCCGGAACAGCCCCCTAGCTGGCCAGCCCAATCCTGGCCAGTCAAACTTCCCGCCGCTGATCTTGATAGGCGGAGTCTTTTCCCGCGCTGCGCAGGGTGACCAAGGGACTTCCCCTGGTCGCCCTTTACTGCGGGGCCACGTGGTGCTTTGTTTAAGCACAAGACACTACAAGGCTCCTACGGGGGCCCTTCACAAATTATCTCCAAGTTGAAGCACCCGCCCAGCAGACCCACTCAGTGGCAGAGCATCTGCTCAGCATGCAGAAGGTCCCACGTTCAATCCCCGGCATCTCCAGTTAAAAGGACCAGGCAGGAGGTGATGGGAAAGACCTTTGCCTGAGACCCTGGAGACTAATGGAGAAGGGCTCTGGCTCAGTGGCAGAGCCTCTGCTCAGCATGCAGAAGGAACCAGGTTCAATCCCCGGCATCTCCAGTTAAAAGGACCAGGCAGTAGGTGATAGGAAAGACCTCAGCCTGAGACCCTGGAGACTAATGGAGAAGGGCTGTGGCTCAGTGGAAGAGCATCTGCTCGGCATGCAGAAGGTCCCAGGTTCAATCCCCGGCATCTCCATTGGAAAGGACCAGGCAAGAGGCGATGGGAAAGACCTTTGCCTGAGACCCTGGAGACTAATGGAGAAGGGCTGTGGCTCAGTGGAAGAGCCTCTGCTCAGCATGCAGAAGGATCCAGGTTCAATCCCTGGCATCTCCAGTTGAAAGGACCAGGCAGTAGGTGATAGGAAAGACCTCAGCCTGAGACCCTGGAGACTAATAGAGAAGGGCTGTAGCTCAGTGGTAGAGCATCTGCTTGGTAAGCAGAAGGTCCCAGGTTCAAGACCTCAGCCTGAGACCCTGGAGACTAACGGAGAAGGGCTGTGGCTCAGTGGCAGAGCCTCTGCTCGGCATGCAGAAGGTCCCAGGTTCAATCCCTGGCAGTGCCGGATTAAACCCTGTGGAGGCCCCTAGGGGGGCCCTTCAGAAATTATCTCCAAGTTGGAGCACCCGCCCAGCAGTCGCACCAGACAAGTCGGGAATAGAGCAGTTCAGTTGCTGGCTGCGCGTGCAGGCTGGGAGGGCTGCAAGAGGGGGGAAGCCGGGGGGGGAGGGGGAGCTGCCTTAGGCCCCCTAAAGGTGTGGGGGCCAATAAACCAGTGCCTCCTTGGCCTAATTGTTAATCTGGCTTTCATTCCTGGCGTCTCCAGTTAAAAGGGTCCAGCAGTAGCTGCGGAAGATGTCTGCCTGAGTCCTTGCACAGTGTTGAGCGGAATATATCGACGTCAACGGACCAGGGGTGTGCTTCGGATTACAGCACGAAAGATCAAAATGAAACTTAACACGCTGTGAGCTGGGATAGCACACAAATAAAGGACGATTTTTCAAAGACGTCAACGATGCCAAAATCTTATTGTATTTTTGCACAATATCATCGCCTCGTAACATGGAGCGTGAAAGCAACAGACAGAGGACGTAAAGTCCAATAAGCAAAGAAATTAATTCACAAAGTCCATTGTAAGTTCACACACTCATTTGTTCTCAAATGGAAACCATCGAGTCTGTATCAACAGAGGTCTAGTGTCCAGATCGCGTGATGTGATGGTATCGCTTTCCTCTGCTCTGGGAAGACCTCACCTGGAGTCTTGTGTTCAGTTTTGGGCACCACATTTGAAGAAGGATATAGACAAGCTGGAACGGGTCCAGAGGAGGGCGACGAAGATGGTGAGGGGTCTGGAGACCAAGTCCTATGAGGAAAGGGTGAAGGAGCTGGGGAAGTTTAGCCTGGAGAGGAGCCGGCTGAGAGGTGATAGGATCACCATCTTACTTGAAGGGCAGTCGTATAGAGGATGGGGTGGAATTGTTTTCTGTGGCCCCAGAAGCTAGGACTAGAACCAATGGGTTGAAATTCAAAAGAGTTTCCAGCTCAACATTAGGAAGAGCTTCCTGACCATTAGAGCGATTCCTCATTGGAACAGGCTTCCTTCTCGGGAGGTGGTGGGCTCTCCTTCCTTGGAGGATTTTCAACAGAGGGTAGATGGCCATCTGACAGCTATGAGGATCCTACAAATTTAGGGGGAGGTGTTTGTGAGTTTCCTGCATTGTGCAGGGGGTTGGACTAGATGACCCTAGAGGTCCCTTCCAACTCTATGATTCTATGATTCTACATCCATGAGAAGTCCAGTATGAACACAAGGATTCTATATCATCCCTCGTTCCGATGACTTCTTCCTCAGTGAACCCCTGATAGTGAAGGCATGTACCAAACTATGCCATCATAGTGGTTTTTATGCCCATCCTGTATATTTTGAGGGTCCAATTAATGAATTGTGTGATTAATTATTATTTTATTAATTTTTTTAGACAAGGCACTCTATATCAGGGTGGCCAACATTAGCTCTCCAGATATTTTTTGCCTACAACTACAAACCAGGTTTGATTCCCCGCTCCTCCACTTGCAGCTGCTGGAATGGCCTTGGGTCAGCCATGGCTCTCTTATCTGGGAGAACCGAGTTGGATTCCCCCCTCCTCCACTTGCAGCTGCTGGAATGGCCTTGGGTCAGCCAGAGCTCTCTTATCTGGGAGAACCGGGTTGGATTCCCCATTCCTCCACTTGCACCTGCTGGAATGGCCTTGGGTCAGCCATAGCTCTCTTATCTGGGAGAACCGGGTTTGATTCCCCACTCCTCCAATTGCAGCTGCTGGAATGGCCTTGGGTCAGCCATAGCTCTGGCAGAGGTTGTCCTTGAAAGGGCAGCTGCTGTGAGAGCCCTCTCAGCCCCATCCACCTCACAGGGTGCCTGTTGTGGGGAAGGGAGATAAAGGAGGTTTATGAGCTGCTCTGAGACTCTGGTTCAGAGAGAAGGGCAGGGTATAAATCTGGAATTCTTCAATTGTTCTAAACACCTTCATTGGGAATTATGGTGGATGGGGCCACCTTCTTTTGAAGAAGACGACGACTTTGGATTTATATCCCACTTTCCATTCCAAATCTCAGAGTCTCTGAGAGTTCTCTCAGTGTATGGACTCTTATCTCCTCCACTTGCAGCTGCTGGAATGTGCTTGTTCTCATAGGAGTTGCCCTTGAAAGGGCAGCTTCTGGGAGAGCTCTCTCAGCCCCACCTCCCTCACAAGGTGTCTGTTGTGGGAGTGGGTAAAGGAGATTGTGACTGCTCTGAGACTCTGAGATTCAGAGTATAGGGTGGGATACAAATCCAATATCATCTCCTCCTTCTTCCACCACAACAGGCACCCTGTGAGGTGGGTGGGGCTGAGAGAGCTCTCGCAGAGGCTGTCCTTTCAAGGACAAACCTGCAAGAGTTCCTTGCCTCCCCAGGGTTCACTCCTACATCTCCAGGAATATCCCTGCCCAGAGTTGGCAACTCTCCCCTCTCCCTCCTCCATGCAGCCGGCTGCTCTGCACAACTGCTTGCGATGTTATCTTCAGGACTAGAAGCTTGTGGGGTTGAAGATGAAAGCAGAAGTTGTAGTGCTGGGATGCTGGTAAATTCCTTTTGTCCCTGCAGTCCAGTCTGAGAATGCACAAAGACCCAGCCGTGGAATTTCTCTTCGGCCCAAGCCATAGAACCCCCGTGCAATTGTTTGCTCTCTCAGGAGGAAGACGACGTCAAGAAATCATTCTTCACCCTCTTAGGCGTAACTCAGCTTAGTGCTAAATAACATTCAGGCAGGTATGGATTTTTCTTAGCTGACAGGCTGTTTCCTTGGTTACCTCCTCTCTCTCAGTCGAACATCACATCAGTTCCCCTAGGTGAGCACCGATCGATCCGAGGAGTCTGGGTTTGGGGAGATGCTAAAAATCTCAGGTTTGACAATCTTCACTTCTGCTTAGGGCTGCCAAGTCTGATTCAAGAAATATCTGGGGACTTTGGGGGTGGAGCCAGGAGACTTTGGGGGTGGAGCCAGGATCAAGAGTGTGACAAGCATAACGGAACTCCAAAGGGAGTTCTAGCCATCACCTTTTAAATGCCTTTCCTCTGTTGGAAATAATGGATAGGGACACCTTCTTTTAGGGATAATAGAATTGGACCCTCTTGGAGGGTGTTTTGAAGAGATGTATCAGATACTATGCTACAAATTTGGTGCCTCTACCTTAAAAAACCCAACCCCCCACCCCCAGAGCCTCAGATACGCCCAGATCAATTCTTCATTATACGCTATGGCAGGGGTGGCCAACGGTAGCTCTCTGGAGGGTTTTTTTGCCTACCACTCCCATCAGCCCCAGCCAGCATGGCCAATGGCTGGGGCTGATGGGAGTTGTAGGCAAAAAACATCTGGAGAGCTACCGTTGGCCACCTCTGCCCTATGGGAATCAGTCTCCATAGGGAATAATGAAGTGCCCAGCAGACATTTCCCTTCCCCCTCCCACTTTCTGATGTCCCTGGTGGAGGGAGAGCCTCCAAACTCTCCAGAGCCAGTTTGGTGTAGTGGTGAAGTGTGCGGACTCTTATCTGGGAGAACCGGGTTTGATTCCCCACTCCTCCACTTGCAGCTGCTGGAATGGCCTTGGGTCAGCCATAGCTCTGGCAGAGGTTGTCCTTGAAAGGGCAGCTGCTGTGAGAGCCCTCTCAGCCCCACCCACCTCACCGGGTGTCTGTTGTGGGGGAGGAAGGTAAAGGAGATTGTGAGCCGCTCTGAGACTCTTCGGAGTGGAGGGCAGGACATAAATCCAATATCTTCATCTACCTCACAGGGTATCTGTTGTGGGGGAGGAATGTAAAGGAGATTGTGAGCCGCTCTGAGACTCTTCGGAGTGGGGAGCGGGATATAAATCCAATATCTTCATCTACCTCACAGGGTGTCTGTTGTGGGGGGAGGAAAGGAAAGAAGATTGTGAGCCGCTCTGAGACTCTTTGGAGTGGAGGGCAGGATATAAATCCAATATTTTCATCTACCTCACAGGGTGTCTGTTGTGGGGGAGGAAGGTAAAGGAGATTGTGAGCCGCTCTGAGACTCTTCGAAGTGGAGGGCGGGATATAAATCCAGTATCTTCATCTACCTCACAGGGTGTCTGTTGTGGGGGAGGAAGGTAAAGGAGATTGTGAGCCGCTCTGAGACTCTTCAGAGTGGAGGGCAGGATATAAATCCAATATCTTCATCTACCTCACAGGGTGTCTGTTGTGGGGAAGGAAGGTAAAGGAGATTGTGAGCCGCTCTGAGACTCTTCGGAGTGGAGGGCAGGATATAAATCCAATATCTTCTTCTTCAAACTGGGAGATCCCGTGCTCCTACCTGGGGATTAAGGTAACCAACAAGAGAAACGCGGGAAAATTGTGCGGGAAAAAGGTAAGAACCTTTGCGAGTAACCAGCCTCAGAACAGCAGAAACTTCGAAAAAGAATAAAGATTTATAGGCAAAAAATGATATAAGGTGAACCTAATCGCAACTTATGAAATCCACACCACAGTTTCAAAAGGCGAAAAAGCGCCGTAAATGCAGCGCAGAAGTCCAGGTTCTAGCAGAGGAATAATTTTCAATGGAGTCCGAAGCTCCAGATCTTCTTCACAATATCTTAGCGGAGAAATCCCCCAAGAATTTGAAGTTTTGCTCGTTAGAAAAATGTATAACGTGACTATGAAGCGTGTTGAAGCTCTTATTGTGAAACGGGGCATTTGGTACAACCCTGTCGCGTTGCATTTGTCCCTTGCTGCACAGGATTTCCCCACTAAGATGTTGTGAAGAAGATTTGGAGCTTCGGACTCTGTTGAAAATTATTCCTCTGCTAGAACCCAGACTTCTACACTGCATTTGTGGTGCTTTTTCACCTTTTGAAACCGCGGTGTGGATATGCGCAGCTATGGAAGCAAGAAAAAATACCAGAAAAATGGGATTGGATAACAAAAGTAATAACTTGGAGTGAGATGGATAAACTAACAAGAATCTTAAGAGACTATGATTGGAAGTTTACAGAAAGGAGTGGAAAAAGTTTAGAGGTTATGTAGAAAAACAATGGAAAATAAAAGGACATTGGACAATTTTTCAGTAATGATTAAGTTCTCTCTCGGCTTGACTTCGCGAACGAAGATTTAAGAAGGGTGCAGTAGTCCACGTCTGCTGCAGGCTCGCTGGTGGCTAACAAGACCAATGCAGGACAGGCAGATCCGGCCACAGTGGCTGCAGGGAAAAGTCTGATTTGGGGTTGGTGCTGTAGCAGTGCGATTCTTCCTCAATCTCCTTTTGTCCTCAAGACCAGCTACGCGTGCATGCTCAAAGGAAGAGACAGCCTGGTGGATGGTGTGCCTCCATGCTTTGCGATCTGAGGCTAGGTCAGACCACTGGTGATGGTTGATGCGACAGGTGCCAAGGGATTTCTTCAATGAGTCCTTGTACCTCTTCTTTGGTGCCCCTCTATTTCGATGGCCGGTGGAAAGTTCGCCATACAGAGCAATCTTGGGAAGGCGGTGGTTTTCCATCCTAGAAATACGCCCTGCCCAGCGCAGCTGCGTCTTCAACAGCAGTGCCTCGATGCTGGTAACCTCCACCCTCTTGAGGACTTCAGTGTTGGTCACAAAGTCACTCCAGTGGATGTTGAGGATGGTGCGAAGGCAGCGCTGATGAAAGCGCTCAAGGAGTCGCAGGTGATGACGTATTAAGTATTAGGAAAGTATTAGGAAAAAAAAGAACGTGAATCTAGGCCTATATGGTTCATATGGTTTAAGGGTACCTTTAAGTGTTAACATTTTAAGTTTATAACATTGGCGGGAGTCAAGTAACGGGGGGGGAGGGGGATTTAGAAAATAGCATATGGGGAAGATTTTAAAAAAGTTATTAATGGATAATGTTACCATATGTTATTAATAAAATTCTTTAAACACGAAACTGCGGTGCGGGTGTGGCTTTCGTAAGCTGCGATTAGGTTCACCTTATATCATTTTGTGTCTATCAATATTTATTCTTTTTCGAAGTTTCTGCTGTTTTGAGGCTGGTTACTCTTGGAGGTTCTGACCTTTTCCCTGCTCCTACCTGGGGACGGGCAACCCTACCGTATTTGAAGTGTGCGTGAACACAAAGCTTATACCCAGAATTCAGTTTTGTTGCTCTGAAAGACTCACTTTCTTCACCTGCCTGTATTGTCAAGGACGGAAAGCAGAGACAGCTGGAGCACAGTTCCCATCCTTCCCCCCCCAAGTGGGAGAAACGTTTTATTCTTTGCACCCCTGAAGTGTTTCACGCACAATCACACCTCTGCATGGTCACGGCTAATTGCTGGGAGAACAAAACCTGAAATGGGTCTCCATTCGCCCGAGCGCACGGTTTTAATGACCTGCTAAATTCAGACATGTTAAGGAGCTCGTGGAACAAACCTGGGACCGACTCGGTACAAATTGGCAATTAGTGCAGGTAATTTGCTTCCTACAAACAAAATGAACGGGGAGGTGGGGAGAGAAACCACCCCCAAGGCCCGCTCTGGATTGAAGGCAGGCCTTGCAAGAGAGAGCCGTATCTTTTGTGGAACACGGCACCAGGAAATGAAACAGTGGGATTTCATTACAATCCCCGTGGGTTTTCAGAAATAAACAGGTACTATTGCGAAAGGGACCACAGACTCATAATGCACCAACCTTTGCCTTCCATCCCTCACACCCACAACGGTCCCGAATTCCTGACTTTGTATTCTCAATGATATAGACAAGCTGGAGCGGGTCTACAGGAGGGCGACAGAGATGGTGAGGGGTCTGGAGACCAAGTCCTGTGAGGAAAGGTTGAAGGAGCTGGGCGTGTTTAGCCTGGAGAGGAGGCGGATGAGAGGTGATAGGATCCCCATCTTCAAGGACTTGAAGGGCTGTCCTAGAGAGGAGGCGGTGGAATTGTTTTCTGTGGCCCCAGAAGGCAGGACCAGAACCAATGGGTTGAAATTAAATCAAGAGTTTCTGGCTCAACATTAGGAAGAACCTCCTGACCGTTAGAGCGGTTCCTCAGTGGAACAGGCTTCCTCCTCGGGAGGCGGTGGGCTCTCCTTCCTTGGAGGTTTTTAAACAGAGGCTAGAGGGCCATCTGACAGCAATGCGGATCCTGTGAATTTAGGGGGAGGTGTTTGTGAGTTTCCTGCATTGTGCAGGGGGCTGGACTAATGACCCTTGAGATCCCTTCCAACTCAGGAGGTGGTGGGCTCTCCTTCCTTGGAGGTTTTTAAGCAGAGGCTAGATGGCCATCTGACAGCAATGAGGATCTGGTGAAGTTAGGGGGAGGTGTTTGTGAGTTTCCTGCACTGTGCAGGGGGCTGGACTAGATGACCCTGGAGGTCCCTTCCAACTCAGGAGGTGGTGGGCTCTCCTTCCTTGGAGGTTTTTCAACCGAGGCTAGATTGCCATCTGACAGCAATGCGGATCCTGTGAATTTAGGGGGAGGTGTTTGTGAGTTCCCTGCATTGTGCAGAGGGTTGGACTAAAAGACCCTGGAGGTCCCTTCCAACTCTAGGATTCTACGTTCTGAGTTGCAAAAAAGCCCCACCCGGTTTTGCAAACGTTTCGAGGAAGAGACCAAGCCAGTCGCCCTGTGGGTCTCGAACGTGGTGGCGGCCGTGATCACCATGTCACCTGCTAACACCTTTTCTGCTGCCCGCCAAATGCTTTTAGGACACGGGCGAACTTTCACTCAGCAAGGCTTCTGATTGGCTTTTGGAGATCTGATGGGCTGTGAGGTAGGCTAGGCTGGGAGACTGCGACTGGCCCAAGGTCACTCAGCAAACTGTCGGGTGATTCAGTTAATATAGCAGAGTTTTGCCCAGTTACAGATGTGTGATACTGAGCACAGTCAATAAATCTCCCAAGAAGTATATTGCAAAAAAAAGGCAGCTCCAGTTGAAAGAACCAGGCAGTAGGAGATGTGAAAGACCTCCTTCCTGAGACCCTGGAGACAAACGGAGAAGGGCTCTTGCTCAGTGGAAGAGCCTCTGCTTGGCATGCAGAAGGTCCCAGGTTCAATCCCCGGCAGCTCCACTTAAAAACGATCTGGCAGGTGATGGGAAAGACCTCAGCCTGAGACCCTGAGAGCTGCTGCCAGTCCAAGTAGACGATGCTGACTGTGATAGACCGAAGATCTCATTCCATTCAGGCAGCTTCCTGTATTCTAATCTATGCAGTCCCTACATGCCTTTCGTAAGGGCTTACCCTCCCGCCTCCGACACCACAGCGACCGGTACTTCCAGACCATGTGCTGGGTGGGCACTCTACAATTTCTACTCTCATCTTAGAGCTTAGAAGTGGTCACTACACAACAAGAGAAAGCAAGCATTTTAATTAGGGGGGAGAGGGGGGAATTCCCAGTAGTAATGTATGGCTGTGACAGCTGGACCATAAGGAAGGCCGAGCGCAGAAGAATTTTGAGCTGTGGTGCTGGAGAAGACTCTTGAGAGTTCCTTGGACTGCAAGAAGATCAAACCAGTCAGTCCTAAGGGAAATCAACCCAGACTGTTCCCTGGAAGGTCAGATGCTGAAACTGAAGCTCAAATACTTTGGCCACCAAATGAGAAGGGAGCACTCCCTGGAGAAGACTCTTGAGAGTCCCTTGGACTGCAAGAAGATCCAATCAGTCAGTCCTGAGGGAAATCAACCCAGACTGTTCCCTGGAAGGTCAGATACTGAAGCTCAAATCCTTTGGCCACCCAATGAGAAGGGAGCACTCCCTGGAGAAGACCCTGATGCTGGGAAAGGCAGAAGGCAAAAGAAGAATTCACTGCCACAGGAGGTGGTGGCGGCCACAAGCATAGCCACCTTCAAGAGGGGTTTAGATAAAAATATGGAGCAGAGGTCCATCAGTGGCTATTAGCCACAGTGTGTGTGTATATGTAAAATTTTTTGCCACTGTGTGACACGGAGTGTTGGACTGGATGGGCCATTGGCCTGATCCAACATGGCTTCTCTTATGTTCTTATGAAGGGGACGGCAAAAGAGTTGATGGCTGGACAGCGTTACTGATGTAACTAACACGAATTTGAGCAGACTTCGGAGGATGGTGGAAGACAAGAGGGCCTGGCATGACTTGGTCCAGGGGGTCGCAAAGAGTCGGACTCGACCAGGCGACTGAACAACAAAGGGAAGAGTACAGAACAGACGACAGGTTTTCAAGTTGTTTATTTTGTCGGCGCCAAGGCTCACACCTCCCATACAAAAACCAATAAATACAACTGCAGGACGCCATCCACCCGAACTTCCCGGCAATATGCCGACACTACGGAGATCTGGGGGGGGGGGGGGGCACAAAGCTTCAAACCTGATGGACAAGGAGAAACTTGGGAGGAGATTTGGGGGTTGGAGGGAAGAGGAGAGATCGGCACAACCTCGATGAGGCAAAAGATTTTTCTCCAGAGAGGAGAAATTCTGCAGCGGCACTCCCCTCTCTGCGGTCAAAAACGGGCAGACCCCAACTGCCCAGAGTGAGAACTAAATTTTAACCAGACGGACGACCCCCTCGACTACCTAGCCCCCCCCCCCACCCACCCCGTCGTCGGCTGCACTGCCTTCAGTGGTTGTGGGGCCGACCTCGCCCCCTGCCGCGGCCCATGGGAGGGCCGTCGACCGTGGAGCGGGGGTTCTTGATCGTTTCGTCCACCGACACGATGAGGCACGCCGCCTCGGCTGCCGCGGTGAGAGCGTTGATGCGCACCACGGCCGGCTCCCACACGAAGGCCTCGAAGTTGTCGGCGATGTCCTCGTTGTTCACGTCCACGCCGTACCACGTCCCGCCCTGAGGGAGAGAGAGACTTGTTAGCTAGGAAGTCAGCCGTTCCATGTATGAGACAGGACTTCCCATGTAAAGGTAAAGGTAGCCCCCCTGTGCAAGCACCAGTCGTTTCTGACTCTGGGGTGACGTCGCATCACGGTGTTTTCAAGGCAGACTTTTTACAGGGTGGCTTGCCATTGGCTTGCCATTGCCCGAGGCAAACCACCCTGTAAAAAGTCTGCCGTGAAAACGTTGTGAAAGCAACGTCACCCCAGAGTCGGAAACGACTGGTGCTTGCACAGGGGGCTACCTTTTTAAAGAGCCCCGTGGCGCTGAGTGTTAAAGCTGCAGTCCTGCAGTCCTAAGCTCTGCTCACGATCTGAGTTTGATCCCTGGCGGAAGCTGGGTTTTCAGGTTGCCAACTCGAGGTTGACTCAGCCTTCCATCCTTCCGAGGTCGGTAAAATGAGGACCTAGCTTGCTGGGGAGGGGGGGGGGTGGAAGTGTAAAGGACTGGGGAAGGCAATGGCAAACCACCCTGTCAAAAGTCTGCCGTGAAAACGTTGTGAAAGCAACATCACCCCAGAGTCGGAAACGACTGGTGCCTGCACTGGGGGCTACCTTTTCTAAGAGCCCCGTGGTGCAGAGTGTTAAAGCTGCAGTCCTAAGCTCTGCTCACGACCTGAGTTCGATCCCCGGCGGAAGCTGGGTTTTCAAGTAGCTGGCTCCGGGTTGACTCGGCCTTCCATCCTTCTGAGGTCGGTCAACTGAGTCCCCAGCTTGCTGGGGGGGGGGGTGGGGTGGCGGGAAGCGTAGAGGACCAGGGAAAGCAATGGCAAACCACCCCGTCAAAAGTCTGCTGTAAAAACATTGTGAAAGCAACGTCACCCCAGAGTCGGAAACGACTGGTGCTTGCACTTTCCTTTCCTTTTTTCCCCTTGCCATTCCCCAGTCATCAACTTTCCAAAGAGGAGTATGAAACAGAATTTAACACACACCAGGTCTTTTTTTTGTAGCAGGAACTCCTTAGCATATTCGGCCACACACCCGATGCAGCCAATCGTCCAAGAGCTTCCAGGGCTCTTCTCACAGGGCCTACTGAGAGCTCCAGGAGGATTGGCTGCATCAGGGGGTGTGGCCTGATATGCAAAGGAGGTCCTGCTAGAATTCTTTACAGGGCTCTTCGTACAGGGCCTGCTGTAAGCTCCAGGAGGATTGGCTGCACCAGGGGGTGTGGCCTAAGATGCAAAGGAGGACCTGCTAGAATTCCTTACAGGGCTCTTCGTACAGGGCCTGCTGTAAGCTCCAGGAGGATTGGCTGCATCAGGGGTGTGGCCTAATAGGCAAAGGAGGTCCTGCTAGAATTCCTTACAGGGCTCTTCGTACAGGGCCTGCTGTAAGCTCCAGGAGGATTGGCTGCACCAGGGGGTGTGGCCTAATATGCGAAGGAGGTCCTGCTAGAATTCCTTACAGGGCTCTTCGTACAGGGCCTGCTGTAAGCTCCAGGAGGATTGGCTGCACCAGGGGGTGTGGCCTAATATGCGAAGGAGGTCCTGCTAGAATTCCTTACAGGGCTCTTCGTACAGGGCCTGCTGTAAGCTCCAGGAGGATTGGCTGCATCAGGGGTGTGGCCTAATATGCGAAGGAGGTCCTGCTAGAATTCCTTACAGGGCTCTTCGTACAGGGCCTGCTGTAAGCTCCAGGAGGATTGGCTACACCAGGGGGTGTGGCCTAAGATGCAAAGGAGGTCCTGCTAGAATTCCTTACAGGGCTCTTCGTACAGGGCCTGCTGTAAGCTCCAGGAGGATTGGCTGCACCAGGGGGTGTGGCCTAATATGCGAAGGAGGTCCTGCTAGAATTCCTTACAGGGCTCTTCGTACAGGGCCTGCTGTAAGCTCCAGGAGGATTGGCTGCATCAGGGGTGTGGCCTAATATGCGAAGGAGGTCCTGCTAGAATTCCTTACAGGGCTCTTCGTACAGGGCCTGCTGTAAGCTCCAGGAGGATTGGCTGCACCAGGGGGTGTGGCCTAAGATGCAAAGGAGGTCCTGCTAGAATTCCTTACAGGGCTCTTCGTACAGGGCCTGCTGTAAGCTCCAGGAGGATTGGCTACATCAGGGGGTGTGGCCTAACATGCAAAGGAGTTCCTGCTACACACTACTGGGAAGCAATTGTTGCAAACGTTTCAGCTATACCAGGAGTTTCCGACCTTTTTAGCCAGGGGGCCCCCTTTTTGAATTCTAGCCAAGCGTGATGGGAGGAGCCACAGAATGGCTACCACAGGAGGCGGAGCCAGCCAGAACTTGCTGCTGTGGCTTCCCTTCAGCCACACGGTGCGGATCCTTGTGGTGTGCTGGCAGCTCCTGCCAAAGCCAATCCACACAGCCGATCAAACCTCGAATGGCCAGTCAGAGGTCTCGCTTGGACAAAACCTCACTTGGTCCTGACCAATGTTCCCTCTAAGCTGAGCAAAAATTCTACTTTGTGAGTGACTGGCATTCAAGTTGGGAGCTGCGGCATAAATCAGGGGTGGCCGACGGTAGCTCTCCAGATGTTTTTTTTGCCTACGACTCCCATCAGCCCCAGCCATTGGCCATGCTGGCTGGGGCTGATGGGAGTTGTAGGCAAAAAAAACATCTGGAGAGCTACCGTCGGCCACCCCTGGCATAAATCCTTGTGCTCTGGGGTCAATTTTCCTGAGCTAAAACAAAAATGCGTGAGCTGGAGGCTAAAAGATCTGTGAGCTAGCTCACGCCAACTCAGCTTAGAGGGAACACAGGTCCTGATCATTTTCTAAGTACACTTGGGGGCATGTTGGAGACTCCTCAGCTATATGACTATTTTAACTGCTTATATATGTAAATGTTAATTTAAATTTTGTTTTATTATCTGTTGTGAGCCGCCCTGAGCCATCTTTGTGGGAAGGGCGGGATACAAATCATAAATAAATAAATGATCGCTGGCAAACCAGAACTGTAATGGTTAAATCTTCCTGTATGTTTTCCACCCTCCTTTCAAGAAGCAGTTTTACATGCAACCATGACAGCTCATATTTTCTTTGCCAGATACTGAGAAATTAACTGACACAGTTTGTACGACCCAGCTATTGTTGGGAGACAAATGGCAGATCTGATGGACAACTAACGTTGGTTTATGTGAAATATCTGAAGGCAGCGATTAATTCAGTTACTTATATTCTGCTTGTCTCACTGTAAAAAGGTCAAGGTAGTCCCCTGTGCAAGCACCAGTCGTTTCCAACTCTGGGGTGACGTTGCTTTCACAATGTTTTCACGGCAGACTTTTGACGGGGTGGTTTGCCATTGCCTTCCCCAATCATCTACCCTTTCCCCCCAGCAAGCTGGGGACTCCTTTGACCGACCCTCGGAAGGATGGAAGGCTGAGTCAACCTTGAACCGGCTATCTGAGAGCCAGTTTGGTGTAGTGAAGTGTGGGGACTCCTATCTGGGAGAACCGGGTTTGATTCCCCACTCCTCCACTTGCAGCTGCTGGAATGGCTTTGGGTCAGCCATAGCTCTGGCAGAGGTTGTCCTTGAAAGGGCAGCTGCTGTGAGAGCCCTCTCAGCCCCACCCACCTCACAGGGTGTCTGTTATGGGGGAGGAAGGGAAAGGAGCTTGTGAGCCGCTCTGAGACTCTGATTCAGAGAGAAAAGCGGGGTATAAATCTACGGTCATCTTCTACTATCACAGATGCACCACCCAAACCCTGGCCAGGGCTGACCCTGCTTCACTGCTGAGATCTGACTATCCTGGGCCATCCAGGTCAGAAGAAGAAGAAGACGACTGCAGATTTATACCCCGCCCTTCTCTGAATCAGAGACTCAGAGCAGCTCACAAACCCTTATATCTTCTCCCCCCACAAAAGACACCCTGTGAGGTGAGTGGGGCTGAGAGGGCTCTCCCAGCAGCTGCCCTTTCAAGGACAACTCCTGGGAGAGCTCTGGCTGACCCAAGGCCATTCCAGCAGGTGCAAGTGGAGGAGGGGGGAATCAAACCCGGTTCTGCCAGATAAGAGAGCTACGGCTGACCCAAGGCCATTCCAGAAGGTGCAAGTGGAGGAGTGGGGAATCAAACCCGGTTCTCCCAGATAAGAGAGCTCTGGCTGACCCAAGGCCATTCCAGCAGCTGCAAGTGCAGGAGTGGGAGAATCAAACCCGGTTCTCCCAGATAAGAGAGCTCTGGCTGACCCAAGGCCATTCCAACCGCTGCAAGTGGAAGAGTGGGGAATCCAACCCGGTTCTCCCAGATAAGAGAGCTCTGGCTGACCCAAGGCCATTCCAACCGCTGCAAGTGGAAGAGTGGGGAATCCAACCCGGTTCTCCCAGATAAGAGAGCTCTGGCTGACCCAAGGCCATTCCAGCAGCTGCAAGTGGAGGAGTGGGGAATCCAACCTGGTTCTCTCAGATAAAAGAGCTCTGGGTTACCCAAGGCCATTCCTGCAGGTGCAAGTACCCGGTTCTCCCGGATAAGAGTCCGCGCACTTAACCACTACACCAAACAGAGCTATTAGGGGGACTGAAACCAAAACAGAGAGGCAGCCAGAACTGCCAAACGGCTGCGAAGTGCTCAATCTGCCACCCTGGAAAACCTGCCAAAGGAGTGGAGCCCTCACACCTGTCCCCGCCAAAGCAGCCCACCTGCGCATGCTTGGCCCGCAACTTGTTGAGGATGTTGGTAGCGTCGAAGCCGGCGTTGTCGCAGAGCTGGCGGGGAATGATTTCCAACGCTTTGGCGTACGCCCCAATCAGCAGCTGCTGCTTGCCCGGAATGGTCCTGGAATAGTCGCGGAGGTACTTGGAGAGCTCCATCTCGATGGCTCCCCCGCCGGCGACGACAGAGTCGTTCTGGAAAAACACAACGAGGGGGAGGAGGAAAAGGTCACTCTCTTTCTCTGGAGATTCCAGCAGTGCCACAGCTTGTGTCGGTGGGATGGAAGCCGCTGGCCACTTGGCCGACGAAAACCTGGCCGGCGGCGTTTGAGAGAGCAGCAGGTGCTCAAATTAAACAGTTTTTCTTTGCAAGGGGCAACCAATTAGTTCCAGCAGCTATTAAAGTGTTCAAAGCCAAAACGCTTGCCCAAATCCTCTATGGTATCCCTATATGGATCTCAGCTTTTACCAGGAAAGTGGAGGGCATTCAAGCCTCATTCTTTAGACAAATTCTTGGTTTGCCAAAATGTGTGTCCTACTTTGCTCTCTGCTCTGAAGTGGGTCAGTCTTTGGTGGAGACAAAAGCCTGGATTGCAGTGTTTAAATTCTGGCTCAAAATTCATTTTAGAACAGATCCCAACAGCCTTCTTGATTGTATGAAAAGAGACCCATATATTTCGTCCTGGACAGCAGTGCTTCTGTCTAAACTCAATCAATTGGGGTTAGAGGTAGATGATTTTTCTACCTCTGAAGAGTCATATATCTTCAGATGTATTAAACTGAGACTGTGGGAATTGGAGGAAACGAAATTACGGCCAACTCTCCCTTATACTTGCTCTCCAGCTTCCTTAGGTCTTTATGCTTTTTGTGGCAAAATGCCCAATTATCTATCAGACCTAACCACTCCAAGTCATCGCAGGGCATTTATGTTGGCCAGACTAAACGCGTTTCCCTCCAAAGTTTTACAAGGGAGATATCAGCGAGTCCCTTTAGCCGACAGACTTTGCTCCTGTGGAGCGAATACCCCTGACTCAATCCAGCATATATTGCTTGATTGTTCTTTTTACCATAACCTCCGTAAAGATTTATTTGGCAAGCTTTCTTTCTCTCCAGATTTGTCTATTCTGCCACCCTGTTATTATTTACTGAGTGATACTGAGGGGGTGGTTAGTGAGGCTGTGGCAAAATTTCTGGCTGACATCCTTAAATTTAATTCTGACCATGTTTGAATGTATCTGTAAGCTCGGTTTTATTTTGATTTTATCTCCAATGTTTAAATTTTTATATTCTGTGTATTTTTATCTGAATCTATTATGCCATTAAAGGTTTGGTATGATGAGAGAGCAGCAGGGTATCTGTTGAAGTCAAGCCAGTCGGTCCCAACCGCCAGCTGGCCGCCACGGACAGGAGAGGGGCACCTGTTGCATGATTTCAGTCCAAATTTTCAGAATCCGCCACCAAAGTCCTGAAATCCATGCAGCGAGCGAGCCAGGGAAACCAACGTGGACTCTGGAGGCCCCTGCAGGATACCAGGGGTCCGTCCCCCTTCACACATTGCAAAGCCACAAACCTGGGTGCAGCGCCAAGCAGACGTCCCACACGAAGTAGCAGTGAAGCCTAGCTCCCTGCCTGCACGATCGGACAATTTTCAACAATGCGTGACGCAAGCCCCTGAGGGGGAAAGCGGCTCACGAAGCAACGCTGCCGATTCGCAGAGGAGCGGGTAAGATACTCCTGCCTAGGAGGCAAAGGCTATTTTGCAGCTCGTCTGAGCAGACAGTGGGCAGACAGCCCTGTCTTTCGTTCAGCCTGCGTCAGCGGCAGTCTGTTTTAAGTCCTCTGCCACCCCTCCAAGTCACGCGGAGTCAACAAACAGCGCTGAATCGGATGCCAGCTGTTCTCTGCGAATCCTCTCTGTCCTTCTTTCCAAACGGACTCGGTTCCAGGCAGCTCTGAAGCACCACCGGTGGCGGAGAAACTCCTAGACCAGGGGTGGCCAACGGGAGCTCTCCAGATGTTTTTTAGCCTACAACTCCCATCAGCCCCAGCCATTGGCCATGCTGGCTGGGGCTGATGGGAGTTGTAGGCAAAAAAAACATCTGGAGAGCTACCGTTGGCCACCCCCTTCCCTAGATGAGAGCTTGGCCACAGCTTTCCCGGGCATCTCTCCAACTGCCTTGTCGTCCCCCCCTCCCAAAACTTCACAATTCTCTTAACTACACAGGCCCTACAAATCTTTCGAGACGCGATTGAGCCAGCGAATCTATGCCGATCGTCAATGCGCCATGTCCAAAAAGCAGAATTCTTGAGGTCTATAGCAGTGGGCCCAATGAACCTTGTTGGATTTAAGCGAGCACATCTGAAAGATCTCGCCTGCTTTCCCCGCTGAGTGGATCAGACCTGTTAAACCAGCCAAGTACTATCCCCTCTGCTGGACAGTGGCTCTCTGCCTCAGTGAGTCACCTAAATATCCAAGGTTCTTTAAGTGAGGGGTGACATGATAGGTGTTTACAAGATTATGTGTGGGATAGAGAAGGTAGAGAAAGAAGTCCTTTTCTCCCTTTCTCACAATACAAGAACTCGTGTGCACTCAATGAAATTGCTGAGCAGTCAGGAAAGAACTGAAAAAAGGACGTCCTTCTTCACCCAAAGGGCGATTAACACATGGAATTCACTGCCACAGGAGGTGGCGGCTACAAGCATAGACAGCTTCAAGAGGGGATTAGATAAACATCTGGAGCAGAGGACCATTAGGGGCTCTTAGCCACAGTGTATTGTTGGAACTCTCTGTCTGGAGCAGTGGTGCTCTGTATTCTTGGTGCTTGGGGGGGCACAGTGGGAGGGCTTCTAGTGTCCTGGCCCCACTGATGGACCTCCTGATGGCACCTGGGTTTTTTGGCCACTGTATGACACGGAGTGCTGAACTGGATGGGCCACTGGCCTGATCCAACATGGCTTCTCTTATGTTCTTATGTGACACAGAGTGTTGGACTGAACGGGCCAGTGGCCTGATCCAACAGGGCTTCTCTTACATTCTTATGAGACATGGTGGTCTGATCCAACATGGCTTCACTTAGGTTCTTATGTAGCATTTGAAATTAGCACATATGGAGCAATGTCCATCAGTGGCTCTTAGCCACTGACTCTCCATTGCCAGCAGGGGATCGAGCAAAGATTGGTCAATGAACCAACCAATCCAGCAGAGGCCCTGTCCCTCCAGCCGTACCTTGATGGCCCTTCTGACGAT
Organism: Heteronotia binoei; assembly: GCF_032191835.1. Lineage (NCBI taxonomy): Eukaryota > Metazoa > Chordata > Lepidosauria > Squamata > Gekkonidae > Heteronotia > Heteronotia binoei. The sequence continues at coordinate 121,453,133 of NC_083231.1, forward strand.
CATGATGGCATCGTGGAGGGAGCGCTCCGTCTCCTCCATGAACTGCTCCGCACCGCCTCTTAGGATTATCGTGCACGTCTTGGCCTTGGGGCAGCCCGTGAAAAAGTTATACCTGTTGAGGAGAGGAAGACGATGTCAGGTACGAGTCCCCAACAAGGACTTGTCTCTAACTTGTGGTTCAGAAGCTGCCTATTGATTTCCCTGATGGCATTGCCATTGCTGATGAAGCCAATTATCCAAAGTATATTCATATATCCAGAACTATATTGGAAGATGATGACGATGATGATATTGGATTTATATCCCACCCTATACTTTGAATCTCAGAGCGGTCACAATCTCCTTTACCTTTCCCCCTACAACAGACACCCTGTAAAGTAGGTGGGGCTGGGAGAGCTCTCCCAGCAGCTGCCCTTTCAAGGACAACTCCTGCAAGAGCGATGGCTGACTCAAGGTCATTCCAGCAGGTGCAAGTGGAGGAGTGGGGAATCAAACCTGGTTCTCCCAAATAAGAGTCCGCACACTTCACCACTACACCAGCTGGCTCTCTGTTGTTTTATGTGTTCATGTTTATGCGTCTTTATGCACATATATTTACAACTGTACTAACCTATGTATTACAAAGACAGTATTCACTAACCCTCATATGTATTCTTTTAAGGCTTATGTAGAATAGTATTGGTAACAAAGGAGGCCTTGATAGGGAGTAAACCATTGTGGGAAGCCAGGGCCTAATCTAGTCTCCCTGGTAACGGAAGATAGGTACCAACAAAAGATGTCTGCAAGTTAGAATGCAACCTTGAAGAAAACTAACACCAGAGTCTGGGAATTAATTCAAAGACTTTTGATTGGGAGACGTTTAGGAAGAAGAAATGATGGGCTGTTAGCCTATAACCCAAGGGCGGCCAAACTGTGGCCTGGGAACCCCATGTGGCTCTTTCACACATATTGTGTGGCTCTTGAAGCCCTCACTGCCCCATCGGCTGGCTTGCAGACGGCATTTCTCTCTTTAAATAATTTCTTCAAGCCAAGCCCGTCAGCAGCTTGGAGAATGCATTTCAAGTTGCTTTCTTTCCAGCTCTTCCTCTCCCCCATCTATTCACCATCCTTCCTTCATTACTGCCTTGCAAGCTCTCAAACATCTGACATTCATGTCTTGCGGCTCTCAAACATCTGACACTTATTCTAGGTGGTTCTTACATTAAGCAAGTTTGGCCATCCCGGCTACAACCGATATTTGGACTGTAGCTTTCGCTTTATGCCAGTCTGGCAAGACAAGTAGTCTTGCGTGTCCCTGCTACAAGCGTTTGCTACCTGATTCTTCATTAAAAGCTTCTTTTGCATTTACTCAAGAATGCATTTACTCTTGTGATAGATTCTGGGTAAAATCTTACAGACGGGCTCCAGCACAGGTTAGAGAGAGAAAGGCGCAGTAAGCAGAGAGGGTGGACGGATAACGTCAGCCATGGAAGGAGGAGAAGAAAAATCCCAGTGCTGGGAATGGGGCTGTGATGGTCTGCAAGCCACTTGAGGGGAACTGCACACACTGGTTTAGGGTTACCCGGACCTTCTGGCTGCCCGGCCAGCCCACGTTTACCTCTCCCCTCCAACCTGCACCTCCTCGAAGAGCGCACACTGCCCCAGGACCTCAGGGGTCAGGGCGCTGACGCTGGTCTGGATGGAACCGCCACAGGCCTGTGACACACAAAAGAAAGTGGTATCAGCGTGGGCCCTTTTAGTAGCAGGAACTCCTTTGCGTATTAGGCCACACCCACCTGATGGAGCCAACCTTCCAAGAGCTTACCGCGCTCTTCGTACCGGGCCTACTGTAAGCTCTAGGAGGATTGTATCCTAAAACAAGGAAAGGCGTTTCTATGCCAGCGGTTTGTAGAGATTCGTACCCCTTCTTCGAACTCGGCTAAAATGTGGTCGTTTCCCCGCCAAGTGCTGCCCACCGGTTCCCCTGCCGGCGCTCCTGCCTTAACCACCCCTGGGCCGGCGCAGTGAAGACGAGCTTGCAGCTCGCTCACTCACCATCATGGTCCTCTTGAGGTCTTCCTCGGGGACCCGGCCCGCGCAGAACATGTCCCTGTCCGCAAAGTACTGAGTGGCCACGTCGCCGATGGGGAGCTTTGAGAGCACCACTTTGGCCCCCGATTCGTACAGCTTCTCCAGCTTGTCGTACAGGATGTTCCACTCGGCGTCCACAATGGCCTGGTAATCCTGCAGAGGGAAACGAAGGCGAGAAACCTTCAGTGCCGGGGGGGGGGGGGGTTTAGCCCAAGTGCAGCAGCTGCTGCTGCGCCTGGCTAGACCCGCGTTGAAATCTCGATCCGCTTACCCAGAAAACTCACTAGGTGACCTTGGATCTGCCGCTCACTTCCTCTCAGCTGAATTGACCTCACAGGCTTCTAGCAAGCATGAAGACGTACGAACGCACACGAAGCTGCCTTATACTGAATCAGACCCTTGGTCCATCAAGGTCAATATGATCTATTCACGCTGGATGTGGCTCTCCAGGGTCTCAAGAAGCCTTTCGTTGTATTTAGTACCAGATCCTTTAACTGGAGATGCCGGGGATCGAAACTGAGACCTCCTGCATGCCAAGCAGAGGCTCTGCTACAAAGCCACGGCCCCTTTCCATGTCTCTTCAGGGTCTCAGGCAGAAGCCCTCCCCATCACCTCCTGCCCAGTCCTTTTTAACTGGAGATGCCGGGGATTGAACCTGGGTCTTTCTGCCTGCCAAGCAGATGCTCTACCACTGAGCCACAGCCCTTCTCCATTAGTCTCCAGGATCTCAGGCAGAGGTCTTTCCCATCACCTCCTGCCTGGTCCTTTTAAGTGGAGATGCTGGGGATTGAACCTGGGACCTTCTGCCTGCCAAGCAGAGGCTCTACCACTGAGCCACAGCCTTTCTCCATTAGCCTCCAGGGTCTCAGGCTGAGGTCTTTCCCATTGCCTCCTGCCCTGTCCTTTTTTAACTGGAGATGCTGGGGATTGTACCTGGGACCTTCTGCCTGCCAAGCAGAGGCTCTACCACTGAGCCACAGCCCTTCTCCATTAGTCTTCAGAGTCTCAGGCTAAGGTCTTTCCCATCACCTACCACTTGGTGCTTTTAACTGGAGATGTCGGGGATTGAACCTGGGACCTTCTGCATGCCAAGCAGAGGCTCTTCCACTGAACCACAGCCCTTCTCCGTTAGTCTCCAGGGTCTCAGGAGGAGGTCATTCACATCTCCTACTGCCTGGTTCTTTTAACTGGAGATGGCGGGGATGGAACCTGGGACCTTCTGCATGCCAAGCAGAGGCTCTTCCACTGAGCCACAGCCCTTCTCCGTTAGTCTCCAGGGTCTCAGGAGGAGGTCTTTCACATCACCTACTGCCTAGTTCTTTTTAACTGGAGATGCCGGGGATTGAACCTGGGATCTTCTGCCTGCCAAGCAGAGGCTCGACCACTGAGCCATGGCCCATCCCCCTAGGGGCCCTCAGCTGAGGCTCTTAAGGAGGTATGTCGAGGCGATGCAGGATTCTGTTACCTGCTGTAAAATGCAGCACGCAGGATTCAAACCAAGTAATTTACACCACGGCACAAATCCTACAAGCTCAGCGGAATCTGAGGGGCCCTTGCTGAGAAGTTACATCTACCCTCTCTCCCTGTTGGGATTAGCAAGTTTGCAAGGCTTTGTTCGTCAGCAGGAAGTCACTGTAACCTGTTAGCTAAAGAGAAAAGCCCCCCCGGAAAGTCTGTAAGAGGCCTTAGTCCAATGACCGGCAATTAAGTGTTGTGACTGGAAATCAACGCATTGGCTATTCTGCATTTTATGGTTCCTCTTCCTCCCTTTGTCTCAGCTTGGAGAAGAGTTGGGAGTGAGCAGTGAAGTGGCCAAGTTTGCAGATGACACTAAATGGTTCAGGGTGGTGAGAACCAGAGAGGATTGTGAGGAACTCCAAAGGGATCTGTTGAGGCTGGGTGAGTGGGCGTCAACGTGGCAGATGCGGTTCAATGTGGCCAAGTGCAAAGTAATGCACATTGGGGCAAAGAATCCCAGCTACAAATACAAGTTGATGGGGTGTGAACTGGCAGAGACTGACCAAGAGAGAGATCTTGGGGTCGTGGTAGATAACTCACTGAAAATGTCAAGACAGTGTGCATTTGCAATAAAAAAGGCCAACGCCATGCTGGGAATTATTAGGAAGGGAATTGAAAACAAATCAGCCAGTATCATAATGCCCCTGTATAAATCGATGGTGCGGTCTCATTTGGAGTACTGTGTGCAGTTCTGGTCACCGCACCTCAAAAAGGATATTATAGCATTGGAAAAAGTGCAGAAAAGGGCAACTAGAATGATTAAAGGGCTAGAGCACTTTCCCTATGAAGAAAGGTTGAAACGCTTGGGACTCTTTAGCTTGGAGAAACATCGACTGCGGGGTGACATGACAGGTTTACAAGATTATGCAAGGGATGGAGAAAGTAGAGAAAGAAGTCCTTTTCTCCCTTTCTCACAATACAAGAACTCATGGGCATTCGATGAAATTGCTGAGCAGCCAGGTTAAAACGGGTAAAAGGAAGTCCTTCTTCACCCAAAGGGTGATTAACATGTGGAATTCACTGCCACAGGAGGTGGTGGTGGCTACAAGCATGGCCACCTTCAAGAGGGGTTTAGATAAAAATATGGAGCACAGGTCCATCAGTGGCTATTAGCCACAATGTGTGTGTATGTATAAAAATTTTTGCCACTGTGTGACACAGAGTGTTGGACTGGATGGGCCACTGGCCTGATCCAACATGGCTTCTCCTATGTTCTTATGTGACACAGAGTGTTGGACTGGATGGGCCATTGGCCTGATCCAACAGGGCTTCTCTTATGTTCTTATGTTCTTAGAAGCCATTCCTACGTTTGTTCCCTAACTATAAAGAGGCAGTCAGTTAGTTTTTGTTATTTTCTTCCCAATGTACCCTTCCCTTGTAGTTTTAGGTAAAGCGATCGTATTCTTTTAAACACACACACGTTCTCTGCATATTCCTTGCTGCGCTGCTAATTTCTAACTCCGCTAAATACGACTTTACTCTAAGAATATCCAACACTCCCCCGTGTCCCAAGTCCAGCCGCCTACCTCCACGGTGTTGACTCGGACTTCGGCGTTGTCTTTCTCGGCCTTGAGCTCCAGTTCGACGTTGAGCAGAGCGATCTTGGGCGTCTCGTACTTCTTGGGCTGCATCTCAAAGCCGGCGTAGGAGAAGGTCTTCTTGAAAGCGACCCCTGCCACCAGCTGGGAATCCTGGGGGGAAAGCCAGCCGGAGCTGAGATCTGGGTGGACGAGCGAGGCTTCCAGAAGTCCACCGGCTGGAGCTTGCTCTGAACGCCACAACCAAGAGTGCTACACCGCTAACGTCGCGTCTCCCTTTGGTTAATGATGACCGGAATCAGGCAAGACTGAAGCGGCAATGCAGGCATAAGAACATCAGAAGAGCCCTGCTGGATCAGACCGGTGGTCATTCTAGTCCAGCCTCCTGTCTCACACAGCAGCCAACCAGCTCCTCTGGAGGGCTAATGGGGCGTAGACGCCAAGGGCTTCCCCTGATGCCGGCTCAGTGCCTCTGAATGTGGAAGTTCTCTTCAGTCATCATGGCCAGAAGCCACTGACAGGCTCATCCTCCATCAAATTATCTTAAACCCTCCCCCCTTCAAACTGTTTATCCCTGGGGCTTTCACTACATCCTCCAGCAGCAAATCCTACATCTGAATCACGTCCTGTGTCAAGTAATATTTCCTTTGGCCCGTCCTGAACCTCCTGCCTGTCGGCTTCATTGGATGCCCTCAGGCTCTAGCAGTTTTATTTGGAAGGGAGAAAAAGTTCTCTTTGTCCGCTCTCTCCAACCCATGCATAAGAAGACTGCAGATTTATACCCTCCCCTTCTCCCTGAATCAGACTCAGAGCGGCTTACAATCTCCTATATCTTCTCCCCCCACAACAGACACCCTGGGAGGTGGGTGGGGGCAGAGGGAGCTCTGACAGAAGCTGCCCTCTCAGGGACACCTCTGCGAGAGCTCTGGCTGACCCTAGGCCATTCCAGCAGCTGCAAGTGGAGGAGTGGGGAATCCAACCCGGTTCTCCCAGATAAGAGTACACACTCTTAACCACTATGCCAAACTGGCTCTCTTACAATCACCTTCCCTTCCTCCCCCACAACAGACACCCTGTGAGGTGGGTGGGGCTGGAGAGGGCTCTCCCAGCAGCTGCCCTTTCAAGGACAACCTCTGCCAGAGCTATGGCTGACCCGAGGCCATTCCAGCAGGTGCAAGTGGAGGAGTGGGGAATCAAACCCGGTTCTCCCAGATAAGAGAGCTCTGGCTGACCCAACGCCATTCCAGCAGCTGCAAGTGGAGGAGTGGGGAATCCAACCCGGTTCTCCCAGATAAGAGTACACACTCTTAACCGCTATGCCAAACTGGCTCTCTTACAATCACCGTCCCTTCCTCCCCCACAACAGACATCCTGTGAGGTGGGTGGGGCCGAGAGGGCTCTCACAGCAGCTGCCCTTTCAAGGACAACTCCTGCAAGAGCTCTGGCTGACCCAAGGCCATTCCAGCAGCTGCACGTGGAGGAGTGGGGAATCAAACCCGGTTCTCCCAGATAAGAGTCCGCACACTTAACCACTACGCCAACCTGGCTCTCTTACAATCACCTTCCCTTCCTCCTCCACAACAGATACCTGTGATGTAGGGGAGGCTGAGAGAGCTCTGACAGAAACTGCCCTTTCAAGGACAGCTCCTACCAGAGCTGTGGCTGACCCAAGGCCATTCCAGCAGCTGCAAGTGGAGGCGTGGGGGAATCAAACCCGGTTCTCCCAGATAAGAGTCCGCCCACTTAACCACTACACCAAACTGGCTCTTTTGTGCCCCCCTCCCAGGTCCCGTTATCTCTTTCCCGAATTGAAAAGTCCCAGGCTCCTCAGCACTTCCTCATAGGGTAGGATCTTCAACCCACAATTATTATACTTTCCAGTTTGTGAAAATCTGGGAGTCTTGTGATTTACCATCTGCAAGATCAGCCTCCCACTGTTCAGTGACTCTTTTTCTTATTTTCACAAACTAAGGTCTAAAGGCAGACAGAAAAACCCTGCATTAACTGGGAGAGCAATTATTAATTTCTAGGCTTTTTTTGTAGCAGGAACTCCTTTGCATGCTAGGCCACACACCCTAGACGCGGCCAATCCTCCAAGAGCTGACAGGGCTCTTAGTGCAGGGCTTACTGTAAAGCTCTTGGGGGGCTGGCTATTAGCGTAGAGGGCATAATGCCCTGATTCCGGGGAGCTTCGCTGGTCAATGCGAGGTGGCCCGTCCACCGTTTAATGACCGTCGCCATCCTTAGTGAAAAAGATGAAGAAGATGATGATATTGGATTTATATCCCGCCCTCCACTCCAAAGAGTCTCAGAGCGGCTCACAATCTCCTTTCCCTTCCTCCCCCACAACAGACACCCTGTGAGGTAGATGAAGATATTGGATTTATATGCCGCCCTCCACTCCAAAGAGTCTCAGAGGGGCTCACAATCTCCTTTACCTTCCTCCCCCACAACAGACACCCTGTGAGGTAGATGAAGATATTGGATTTATATCCCGCCCTCCACTCCGAAGAGTCTTAGAGCGGCTCACAATCTCCTTTACCTTCCTCCCCCACAACAGACACCCTGTGAGGTAGATGAAGATATTGGATTTATATCCCGCCCTCCATTCCAAAGAGTCTCAGAGCGGCTCACAATCTCCTTTACCATCCTCCCCCACAAGACACCCTGTGAGGTGGGTGGGGCTGGAGAGGGCTCTCACAACAGCTGCCCTTACAAGGACAACCTTCTACCAGGGCTATGGCTGACCCAAGGCCATTCCAGCAGGTGCAAGTGGAGGAGTGAGGACTCAAACCTGGTTCTCCCAGATAAGAGAGCTATGGCTGATACAAGGCCATTCCAGCAGCTGCAGGTGGAGGAATGGGGAATCAAACCCAGTTCTCCCACATAAGAGTCTGCGCACTTAACCACTACACAAAACTGGCTCTCCTATAAGTGTCAATCACATGGCTGTGGTGTCTCGCACTGATGGTACATGCAAATTTGGCAATAATCATTATGAGATATCCCGTGTGAGGAAAATGCATAATGACAAGACAAGCGCAAAGTGAAAAGCATGCAACGAAAAGAGCTACGCGGACCATCACCTAACACCACACACACAAAATATCCTTTACCGCCCCCCGCCTGCAAAATCCAGTCAGAATTCAAAAAGGTATGGATCATATCCACTGATGACAAAAGGACACGTCTGGAGAAGAGCCGACTTCACCATGCTCTTCTAGGGGCTGCAACCCCTAAAATACGCAACAGTTGATTGTTATCCGCCAACCATGTTCCTCTGGCCCCGACAGGGAAGCCAAAGAACGCAACGGTCTCGGCTCCAGCTGATAATTTCACTTGATTCTCCAGTTCCCGGTAGTATCTAACCTCCTCTACAGCGGCCTCTCTTAATCCCCCACGGTTAATATTCAAATCGCACGGTAACATCGACCACTAAAGCCTTCCTTCCTTTCACAAAAATAAGGTCCGGTTTCCTAAGTTGGTTATCTACAGTCCTCAGATGTGGCTCGTGAAAGATCTTCCACCCTTTTTCTTCCCCTTCGGCCGCCAGTAACGAGCAGATAGGAGCATGTGACCTAGTGTGCAAAGCAGTTCCTGCTGCAAAAATAAAAGCCCTGATTAATTTCGGAGAGTCGCCGGAAGTCAGAAGTGTTTTGACAGCACTTAACGCACGCACAGCTCCACACTCTTGAGCAACAGGTATCTCAGATGCTGACTTAAATCGAGAGACGAACGCTGTAATCCCAGAGTTATTCTAGCCCAGGGGTGACCAAACTGTGGCTGGGGAGCCACACATATTATGGGGCTCTTGGAGCCCTCACCACCCCATCGGCCAGCTTGGAAAAGGCATTTCTCTCTTGAAATCACTTCACCAAGCCAAACCAAGCTGGCAGCTTGGAAAAAGCATTTCAAGTTGCTTTCTTTCCACCTCTCCTCCCTCCCCATCTCCCTCCCCTTCCTTGTCTCGCAGCTCTCAAAAGAGCTGATGTCGATTCTGTAGGGCTCTTACATCGGGCAAGTTTGGCCACCCCTGTTCCAGTCTCAATCCACTGGGGTGACACAGCTCAGGTTGGCACTGTGAATTGGTAGAAAGCGGGCACGCCGAGAAGGAAAAAGGCAATCGACAATGGAGCCAAAGGCCGAGAACTCACTTCCAGAGCCCCCCCTTGCACTTTCTTGATCCCGATCATTTTGATCTGCAGGAGGTCGTCCAGCATCATGACGGCGTCCACCACCATTCGGGCAAAGAAGTCCTTGTACTGGGAGATCAACTTGGAACTCAGGGCAGTGGAGGCGCACTTCTCCAGCAGGCTCTTGAACTCCCTGCGGCAGGGGGGGGGGGGGGAACATACAGGCATTCAGGCCGGCCTACGTCCCAAGGGTATGTAAACCACGGGGGCATAGCAAAAACACTGCAAAGCTGTTTCAAGTCGCAACCTTCACAGAATCCTAGAGTTGGAAGGGACCTCCAGGATCGTCTAGCCCAACCCCCTGCACAATGCAGGAAACTCACAAACCCCTCCCCCCCAATTTTACAGGATCTTCATTGCTGTCAGAGGGCCATCTAGCTTCTGTTGAAAAACCTCCAAGGAAGGAGAGCCCACCACCTCCCAAGGAGGAAGCCTGTTCCACTGAGGAATTGTTCTAACGGTCAGGAAGTTCTTCCTAATAGAATCCTAGAGTTGGAAGGGACCTCCGGGGTCGTCTAGCCCAACCCCCTGCACAATGCAGGAAACTCACAAACACCTCCCCCTAAATTCACAGGATCTTCACTGCAGTCAGATGGCCATCTACTCTGCTTAAAAATCTCCAAGGAAGGAGAGCCCACCGCCTCCCAAGGAGGAAGCCTGTTCCACTGAGGAATTGCTCTAACGGTCAGAAAGTTCTTAATAGAACCCTAGAGTTGGAAGGGACCTCCAGGGTCATCTAGCCCAACCCCCTGCACAATGCAGGAAACTCACAAACACCTCCCCCTAAATTCACAGGATCTTCATTGCTGTCAGATGGCCATCTAGCCTCTGTTTAAAAACCTCCAAGGAAGGAGAGCCCACCACCTCCAGAGGAAGCCTGTTCCACTGAGGAACCGCTCTAACGGTCAGGAAGTTCTTCCTAATGTTGAGCCAGAAACTCTTTTGATTTAATTTCAACCCATTGGTTCTGGTCCTACCTTCTGGGGCCACAGAAAACAATTCCACAACATTCTCTATAGGACAGCCCTTCAAGTACTTGAAGATGGTGATCCTATCAGCTCTCAGCTGCCTCCTCTCCAGGCTAAACATGCCCAGCTCCTTCAACCTTTCCTCATAGGACTTGGTCTCCAGACCCCTCACCATCTTCGTCACCCTCCTCTGGACCCGTTCCAGCTTGTCTAGATCCTTCTTAAAATGTGGTGCCCAAAACTGAACACTAGACTCCAGGTGAGGTCTTACCAGAGCAGAGTAAAGCGATACCATCACATCACGTGATCTGGACACTAGACTTCTGTTGATACAGCCCAAAATTGCATTTGCCTTTTTAGCCACCGCATCACACTGTTGACTCATGTTCAGCATATGATCCACTAAGACCCCTAGATCCTTCTCGCACATACTACTGCTGAGACAAGTCTCCCCCATCCTATAACCCTGCATTGGATTTTTCCTACTTAAATGCAGAACTTTACATTTATCCCTCTTAAAATTCATTGTATTGGGTTTAGTCCAGTTTTCCGGCCTGTCAAGGTCATCCTGTATCCTGTTTCTGTCTTCTTCTTTGCAACCCCTCCCAATTTAGTATCATCTGCAAATTTAATAAGCATTCCCTCTATTCCTTATCGAGGACTGGTGCCCTGGCAAGAAAATATTAAAAGGACAAAGAAGGGCTCTATCCCACTAACTTTTTTAAAAAGGTAAAGGTAGTCCCCTGTGCAAGCACCAGTCATTTCCAACTCTGGGGTGACGCTGCTTTCACAACGTTTTCATGGCAGACTTCTGATGGGGTGGTTTGCCATGGCCTTCCCCAGACCTCTAGGCTTCCCCCCCACCCACCCAGCAAGCTGGGGACTCTCTTTGACCGACTTCAGAAGGATGGAAGGCTGAGTCAACCTTGAGCTGGCTACCTGAACCCAGCTTCCACCGGACTCAAACTCAGGTCGTGAGCAAAGCTTAGGACTGCTTAGCCTGGAGAGAAAGCGGCTGAGACGTGATAGGATCACCATCTTCAAGGACTTGAAGGGCTGTCTTATAGAGGATGGTGTAGAATTGTTTTCTGTGGCTCCAGAAGGTAGGACCAGAAACAATGGGTTGAAATTAAAACAAAAGAGTTTCTGGCTCAACATTAGGAAGAACTTCCTGGCCGTTAGAGCAATTCCTCAGTGGAACAGGCTTCCTCCTTGGGAGGTGGTGGGCTCTCCTTCCTTGGAGGTTTCGAAACAGAGGCTAGATCGCCATCTGACAGCAATGAAGATCCTGTGAAGTTAGGGGGGTTTATTTGTGAGTTTCCTGCATTGTGCAGAGGATTGGAGTAGATGACGCTGGAGGTCCCTTCCAACTCTATAATTCTATGACTGCAGTACTGCAGCTTTACCACTGTGCACCACGGGGGAGGCACTGACTTACTTATCAGCAGACAAAAAGGGTCTTTTAATTCTGCCCCTCCCCCACCCCAACATTGTGAATAGCTTTTGGGCACCGTTAGAGGGACTTTGGCTCAGCGGCAAAGCATCTGCTCGGCATGTAGAAGGTCCCAGGTTTAATCCATGGCATCTCCAGTTAAAAAAGACCAGGCAGGAGGTGAAGAGAAAGACCCTTTTCTGCCTGAGACCCTGGAGACTAATGGAGGGCTCTGGCTCAGTGGCAGAGCCTCTGCTTGGCATACAGAAGCTCCCAAGTTCAATCCCCAGCATATCCACTTAAAACGGTTCAAGCGGCAGGTCATACAAAACGCCCCCGCCTGAGTTCCCGGGGAGCTGCTGCCAGTCTGAGTAGACAAGACTCATCTTGATGGACTGAGATTCTGATTCAGGATGAGATAAGAACATAAGAGAAGCCATAATAGATCAGGCCAATGGCCCACCCAATCCAATACTCTGTGTCACACAGTGGCCAAAAAAATGGCACGTTCTCTCACAGCTGTTCCTCTCAAGTTCAGTTTCTGTCAGAGCTCTCTCAGCTCCAGCTCCCTCACAGGCCGTGTTCCCTCTAAGCTGCGTTAGCGTGAGCCAGCTCACGGATTTTTAGCCTCCGGCGCATGCATTTTTGTCTTAGCTCAGGAAGGATGACCCCAGAGCACACTAATTTATGCAGGAGCTCAGAACTTTAACGCCAGCAGCTCACAAAGTAGAGTTCTTGCTCACAAGACTCTGCAGCTTAGAGGGAATGTTGGTTGGAGGGACTGTCAGTGGCAGAGCCTCTGCTTGGCATGCAGAAGACCCAAGTTCAATCCCCGGCATCTCCACTTAAAACGGTTCAGATGGCAGGTCATACGAAAGGCCTCTGCCTGAGTCCCCGGAGAGCTGCTGCCAGTCTGAGTAGACAATACCGACTGCGACGGACCAGGGGCCTGATTTGATATACGGCAGCTTCACATGTTCAACAGAGTCACAAAGAGGGGAGGCCGCAGGGCTGTCCCTTGCAAGCGGAGTTGGGATGAGACAGGCACTTACTCGTGATCCGACTTCTTAACGGTGACCGCAATCGCCTTGATCTTATCGACCGCCTGCCAAAAAAAAAAAGGCAACGATCAGTCGGTCTTCTGACCCTCCATCTGTTGCAAGCCCTGCTCTTTCAGGTGTGACATTTGCTTAGCCCAAGCTCAGTCTCTCGCCCTGAGCACGGCGCAGCAAAAAGTTCTCTCTGCTCCGCCTATGTGAAGCTCCCATTCAGTTCAGCGCAAGAATCACACCCTGCGCCAGCATTTGTAGCATTAGGAGTTCAGCCTTTGAGAAAGAATACCAAACCAACATCTCAAAAAGCAAAAAGAGCCAGTTGGGTGTAGTGGTGAAGTGCGCAGACTCTTGACTGGGAGAACCAGGTTTGATTCCTGACTCCTCCACTTGCAACTGCTGGAATGGCCTTGGGTCAGCCAGAGCTCTCTTATCTGGGAGAACTGGGTTTGATTCCCCATTCCTCCACTTGCAGCTGCTGGAATGGCCTCGGGTCAGCCACAGCTCGCTTATCTGAGAGAACGGGGTTGATTCCCCATTCCTCCACTTGCAGCTGCTGGAATGGCCTTGGGTCAGCCAGAACTCTCTTATCTGGGAGAACCAGGTTTGATTCCCCACTCCTCCACTTGCAGCTGCTGGAATGGCCTTGGGTCAGCTAGAGCTCTCTTATCTGGGAGAACCGGGTTGGATTCCCCACTTGCAGCTGATGCAATGGCCTTGGGTCAGCCATAGCTTTCGTAGGAGTTGTCCTTGAAAGGGCAGCTTTTGGAAGAGCTCTCTCAGCCCCACCTACCTCACAGGGTGTCTTTTGGGGGGGGGGGGCAAAAGAGATTGTGACCACTCTGAGAATCTGAGATTCAGAGAAGTGGGCAGGATATAAGTCCAATATCATCATCCTCATCAAAATACGCGAACAAAACAAAGCTCTCTGGCTTATCTGCGCTATTTTTAATTTTCATAAAGATTAGTGGTGCAGCATATTGCCACCAGAAGCGCTGACTCAACCCATTCCCGGTAACATGTGGAGGCTTTTCAATTATAAGCCCTGGAAACCACTGCGTACCCCAGGGGTCCCCAACATGGTGTGCCCACGGGGGCCATGGTGCCCACTGAGAGCCTCCTTGGCACTCACTAAGTCTTTTCCCAAAGTGGGCCAGGCCGGGTGGGGCTTTCACCCAGCAAGGCTGATCGATTAGCCACTGAAAATGTGATTGCCTGTGAAGATTTTTAAAAATGCTGCTTTGGCAGCAGCTGCCAGCACAGCAGAAACATCTTCATTGTGTGCCTGAAGGGAAGAAGAAGAATTGCAGATTTGTACCCCGCCCTTCTCCCTGAATCAGAGTCTCAGAGCAGCTTACGATCTCCTATATCTTCTCCCCCCACAACAGACACCCGGTGAGGTGGGTGGGGCTGAGAGGGCTCTAGAAGAAGAAGATGACCGCAGATTTGTACCCCGCCCTTCTCCCTGAATCAGAGACTCAGAGTGGCTCACGGTCTCCCCCCACAACAGACACCCTGTGAGGTGCGTAAGGCTGAGAGGGCTCTAGAAGAAGAAGACCGCAGATTTGTACCCCGCCCTTCTCCCTGAATCAGAGACTCAGAGCGGCTCACAATCTCCTATATCTTCTCCCCCCACAACAGACACCCTGTGAGGTGGGTGGGACTGAGAGGGCTCTAGAAGAAGGATTGTGACTCAGAGTGGCTCACACTCTCCTATATTTCCTCCCCCCACAACAGACACCCTGTGAGGCAGGTGGAGCTGAGAGGGCTCTAGAAGAAGAAGACCGCGGATTTGTACCCCGCCCTTCTCCCTGAATCAGAGACTCAAGAGTGGCTCAAAATCTCCTATATCTCCTCCCCCCACAACAGACATCCTGTGAGGTGCGTAAGGCTGAGAGGCCTCTAGAAGAAGAAGACGGCAGATTTGTGCCCCGTCCTTCTCTCTGAATCAGAGACTCAGAGAGGCTCACAATCCCCTATATCTTCTCCCCCCACAACAGACACCCTGTGAGGTGGGTGGGGCTGAGAGGACTCAAGAAGAAGACTGCAGATTTATACCCTGCCCTTCTATCTGAATCAGAGACTCAGAGCAGCTTACAATCTCCTATATCTCCTCCCCCCACAACAGACACCCTGTGAGGTGGGTGGGGCTGAGAGGGCTATGACAGAAACTGTCCTTTCAAGGACAACTCTGGGAGAGCTCTGGCTGACCCAAGGCCATTCCAGCAGCTGCAAGTGGAGGAGTGGGGAATCAAACCCGGTTCTCATAGATAAGATGTGGTGGAGGAGCGAGGGAATCAAGCCCAGTTCTCCGGATTAGAGTCCGCCGCTCTTAACCACTATACCGCAGCTGGCTCTCAAAGCCACATGGGTGGATCAGATAAATTACCAGATTCTTTAAAAAACACCATCTACAGTTTTAATTCTCCAGCCCCAGATTGCCTTCAGAGCCCATTTAGGATTCTCCTTTTTCTTCCACCCCAACATTCCATAGACATAAAATGGGCGGAATTCTAGCAGGAGCTCCCCCCCCCCCGGATGTAGCCAATCCTCCTGGAGCTTACAAGGCTCTTTTTTTGTAAGCTCTTGGAGGATTGGCTACATCGGGGGGGGGGGGGGGGTGGCCTAATATGCAAAGGAGCTCCTGCTAGAATTCCACCCCTGGACATAAAAGAGTTTCTACAACAGACGCCCTCTTGTGGGCAAGCCTGGGCGGCGTGTGAACCGTGCTTTGAGGACCCTTACCAACTGAGTAGCAAGGCGGAACGCCCGGATGATGATCTGGGGGTGGAGACCCTCCTCCACATAAGCCTTCACTTGCTTCAGGAATTCGGCGGCCAGAAGGGTGACTGAGGTGGTCCCGTCGCCAACCTGCAGGGGGAGCACAAAGTGACCTAAATGCCATTTTTCCCCCTAGGGCACGGGTGGCCGACGGTAGCTCTCCAGATGTTTTTTTTTGCCTACAACTCCCATCAGCCCCAGCCTTTGGCCATGCTGGCTGGGGCTGATGGGAGTTGTAGGCAAAAAAACATCTGGAGAGCTACCGTCGGCCACCCCTGCCTTAGGAGACCCACTGAGGAGCCTGCTTTTCCTCTTTCGCCCTTCTCGATTTCACCGCTTCAGGGACAGCTAAATGCTCTCAAGCCCCGTCTGTCTCCTCACGCTCCTCATTACGTCTCAACTGCCTGTCTGGCATTGCAAAATCAACATGAGATCTCCCAAAGGGTGATGAACCCGCGGAACTCACTGCCACAGAAGGGGGGGGGGCAACTCCAAGCATAGACGGCTTCAAGAGGGGATTGGATAAGCATCTGGAGCAGAGGTCCATCAGTGGCTATTAGCCACAAGTATAGATGGAACTCTCTGTCTGGGGCAGTGATGTTCTGTATTCTTGGTGCTTGGGGGGGCAACAGTGGGAGGGCTTCTAGTGCCCTGGCCCCACTGGTGGACCTTCTGATGGCCCCTGGTTTTTTTGGCTACTATGTGACACAGAGTGTTGGATTGGATTGGCCTTTGGCCTGACCCAACATGGCTTCTCTTACGTTCTTATGACACAGAGTGTTGGACTGGATGGGCCACTGGCCTGATCCAACATGGCTTCTCTTATGTTCTTATGTGACAAAGAGTGCTGGACTGGAGGGGCCACTGGCCTGATCCAACAAGGCTTCTCTTATGTTCTTCTGTCTGGGGCAGTGATGATCTGTATTCATGGTGCTTGGGGGGTGGGGAAAGAGTGGGAGGGCTTCTAGTGTCCTGGCCCCACTGATGGACCTCCGGACGGCACTCGGGGTTCTTTTTTTGGCCCCTGTGTGACACAGAGTGTTGGGCTGGATGGGCCACTGGCCTCATCCAGCACGGCTTCTCTTATGTTCCTTCCAAGACAAGGAAGGTTTTCTGGGCTTAATGGCGACTCAGTATACTCAAGCAGAGAGGTGCTTCCCAGGCCCACTAAAGGCTTCACGAAGCTCAGAAAACATTTGCACCAAGAAGCGATGCGAGCCCTGACTTCTGCCGCTCTTTGAGAAATGCCCCCTTATCCCCACCTCTGCATCCTGTGACTTGGCGATGTCCACTAGAGTCTTCGCAGCGGGGTGGACCACATCGAGCAGCTTCAGGATGGTGGCGCCGTCATTGGAGATGGTTGCTTTGCCTACAGCAGAGACCACAAACAAACACCTTAAGGAGACGTCCCAGTAACATGACAGCAAGTCAGTCGAGGTTCTAAACATCTGGGCTCATTCCAAAGTTCACAACACAAGGAAAGTCACCCTGAATCAGTCCAAAGGGTCCGTCTACTCTAGTTTGGTGTGGTGGTTAAGTGTGCGGACTCTTATCTAGGAGAACCGGGTTTGATTCCCCGCTCCTCCACTTGCAGCTGCTGGAATGGCCTTGGGTCAGCCAGAGCTATGGCAGAGGTTGTCCTTGAAAGGGCAACTTCTGGGAGAGCTCTCTCGGCCCCACCCACCTCACAGGATGTCTTTTGGGGGGGAGGAAGGGAAGTTAATTGTACGAGAGCCAGTTTGGTGTCGTAGTTAAAGTGCAGACTCTTATCTGGGAGAACCGGGTTTGATTCCCCGCTCCTCCACTTGCAGCTGCTGGAATGGCCTTGGGTCAGCCATGGCTTCCACTGGAGTTGTCCTTGAAAGGGCAGCTTCTGGGAGAGCCCTCTCAACCCCACCCACCTCACAGGGTGTTTGTTGCGGGGGAGGAAAGTAAAGGAGACTGTGAGCCACTCTGAGATTCAGAGTAGAGGGCGGGATACACATCCAATTTTTTTTCCTCCTCCTCCTCCCTCCCCGTTTTATGTAATGACCAACCAGAGAATCCCAGAACAAATGGGGCACAGAGGCCGAAGCCTCCCTGTTATTACCTCCACGTCCCAGTGCTAGTTTGTGGCTAAGCTGCTGAGATAAATTTAAAGATTAGAGCTCAACGACACCATATTAGGACACTAAAGATTCCATAGCAAGTGATGGCTAAGACGCATTCCAAAGCACAGCTGTGCCCCAAAACCACATTTACCCTTTTTCTCCAGTACCCCAAATTCTGACTTCCTGATAAGAAATAACAAGCTAACGTCCGATTGACAGATCTGCAAAAACAATTCTGTAAGAGTCCTGCCATTAAGATAACTGAACAAAGTTTGAGTCAACTGGGCACCTTTAAGACAAATTAAATTAAATTCTGGGTATAAGCTTCAATACGCATGCGCAGTTCTTCAGATACGCACGCACACAAAAGCTTATGCCCAGAATTAAACTTTGCTGGTCTTAAAGAAGAAAAGGAGATTGGACTGATACTCCGCCATTCACTTCCCAAGAGCGGTTGACAATCTCCTTTCCCTTCTCCTCCCCCCCCAACAGATGCCCTGTGCGGTAAGTGGGATTGAGAGAGCTCTGACAGAAACTGCTCTGGAGCAGGACAAGGTTACTCCAGCAGGTGCAAGTGGAGGAGTGGAGAATCAAGCCTAGTTCTCACAGATAAGAGAGCTATGGCTGACCCAAGGCCATTCCAGCAGCTGCAAGTGGAGGAATGGGGAATCAAACCTGGTTCTCCCAGATAAGAGAGCTCTGGCTGACCAAAGGCCATTCCAGCAGGTGCAAGTGGAGGAGTGGGGAATCCAACCCTGTTCTCCCAGATACGAGAGCTCTGGCTGACCCAAGGCCATCCTAGCAGGTGCAAGTGGAGGAGTGGGGAATCAAACCCGGTTCTCCCAGATAAGAGAGCTTTGGCTGACCCAAGGCCATTCCAGCAGCTGCAAGTGGAGGAGTGGGGAATCACACCCGGTTCTCTCAGATAAGTGTCCGCACACTTAACCACTACATCAAACTGGCTCAGAAGACAGAAGGAAGAAGACAGAAGAAGATGAAGATAGAAGACGAAAAAGAAGAAAGAAGAATACCTCTGTCATCGACAATGAGCTTGTCCATGCCCCGGGGGCCGAGGGTGGTGCGGACGGCCTCGGCAATGACCTGGCAGGCGGCGATGTTGCTGACAAGCTGCGGGACCCCCTGAGAGGTGTCCGTGCCCTCCTTCAGCAGGATAACAGGTGTGGGCTGCAAAGGGCAAGGTGTTAGACAAAGAGCCTCCCAAGCGTTACAAGGTAAACGCGGTGATCATAAATGCAACCAGAATACAGTCGACGGCATTCGATGAAACTGCTGAGCAGACAGGTTAAAACGGATAAAAGGAAGTCCTTCTTCACCCAAAGGGTGATTAACGTGGAATTCACTGCCACAGGAGGTGGTGGCAGCCACAAGCATAGCCACCTTCAAGAGGGGATTAGATAAAAATATGGAGCAGAGGTCCATCAGTGGCTATTATAAACTTTGGAACTGAGGAGCAAAAGTTATATACAGATGTAAAGCAGAACCCTTCTGGATCAGACCAGTGGTCCATCTCAGCCAGCATCCCATCTCACACAAGGGCCAGCCAGTTCCTCTGGATGACCAAAAACAGGGCAGAGAGACCAAGGCCTTCCCCTAAGAAGAACTTCAGAAGAGACCTGCTGGATCAGACCAGTGAGGGTCCATCTAGTCCAGCATCCTGTCTCACCAAATGGACAACCAGTTCCTCTGGAGGCACAACCACAGGGCAGAGAGGCTGAGGCCTGCCCCTGACTTTGATAGTCATAAAGAAGAGGAGTTTGGATTTATACCCTGCCCTTCACTACCCAAAGGAGTCTTCAAGGCAGCTTATAAACTCCTTTCCCTTCCCCATAACAGACATCCTGTGAGGTAGGTGGGAGTGAAAAAGCTCTGACAGAAACTGCTCGCCAGGGATTATGGGGTTGACTGCCTCTGAATGGGGAGGTTCCCTTTAATCACCACTTTGGGGTCAGGAAGCAATTTCTCTCCAGGCCAGATTGGCCAGGGATCCTGGAGGCTTTTTGCCATTTTCTGGGCATGAAGAAGAGGTCAATAGGGATGTATGTATGGGGGGAGGTATTTGTGAAGTTCCTGAATTGTGCAGGGGGGTTGGACTAGATCAGGGCTGGCCAACAGCAGCTCTCCTACAACTCATCTGGAGAGCTACCGTTGACCAACCCTGGACTAGATGAGCCTGGAGGTCCCTTCCAACTCTATGATTCTAACAGGGCAGTGGCCAAGGCTTTCCCCTAAGCATGTCAGAAGAGCCATGCTGGATCAGACCAGTGGTCCCTCTAGTCTAGAATCCTGCCTCATGCAGTGGCCAGCCAGTCCCCCTGAACAGCCAACAACGTCTTAGAGGCCAAGGCCTTCCCCTGATGTTGCCTCCTAACTCTGGGATTCAGAAGCTTAGTGCTTCTGAATGTGAAGGTTCCCTTTAGTCACCATGGCTAAGAGCCACTGGTAGACCGGCCCACCATTAATTTGCCCAATCCTCTTTTAAATGCCACCTATATCCATGGCAGTATAATAAAAAGTAGAGACAACACCCTGCCAACAAAAGTCCATACAGTCAAAGCGATGTTATTCCCAGTAGTCATGTATGGCTGTGAGAGCTGGACCATAAGGAAGGCCGAGCGCAGAAGAATTGATGCTTTCGAGCTGTGGTGCTCGAGAAGGCTCTTGAGAGTCCCTTGGACTGCAAGAAGATCCAATCAGGCAGTCCTAAGGGAAATCAACCCAGACTGTTCCCTGGAAGGTCAGATGCTGAAGCTGAAGCTCAAATATTTTGGCCACCCAATGAGAAGGGAGCACTCCCTGGAGAAGACCCTGATGCTGGGAAAGACAGAAGGCAAAAGAAGAAGGGGACGGC
The DNA here is from genome assembly GCF_032191835.1 of Heteronotia binoei. Lineage (NCBI taxonomy): Eukaryota > Metazoa > Chordata > Lepidosauria > Squamata > Gekkonidae > Heteronotia > Heteronotia binoei. Next base: position 121,473,644 of record NC_083231.1, read on the forward strand.
AGAAGATGAGACGGCTGGACAGTGTTACTGATGTGACTAACACGAATTTGAGCAGACTTCGGAAGATGGTGGAATACAGGAGGGCCTGGCGTGACTTTGCCCACAGGGTCACAAAGAGTCGGACTGTGCAACTGAACAAAATACCCATGGTCATCACTACCTCCCCCGGCAGCACATCCCACAATTTAACCACCTGTTGAGTAATGCTTCCTTCCGTTTGTACCGCCCTTCACCTTTACTGGGTTACCCCCAAGTTCTAAGATTTGGGGAGGGCAGGGGGTCACTCCACCCACTCTGTCTGCTCCAGAAGGTGCTGAAAGCCCTCTAAGGGGTGGCCAACGGTAGCTCTCCGGATGTGTTTTTTTTTGCCTACAACTCACATCAGTCCCAGCTAGCATGGCCAATGGCTGGGGCTGATGGGAGTTGTAGGCAAAACTACAACTCCCCCCCCCTACGCATTGCAGAGGAAAAAAAGAACACCAGGGACAAATATGTCATCTTCCTCCTTGGGAGTTTTTGGCAACCGGCTGGACAGGGAAGCAGAGACAGAAGAACCTCTTCTGACGTATAACCCTCAACAACCTCGCGAGGACATAGCAGGAGTCCAGTAGCGCCTTTAAGACCAACAAAGTTTTATTCAGAATGTCAGCTTTCGTGTGCTAGAAGCACACTTCATCGGGCAACAGGACCGAACGGCAAGCAGTCCTAAATACAGAGAAAGTGGGCAGCGAATTAGTATGCAAAATCCTGGGCATGTATTTTGTTGGTTGGCTGGCGTTGACCGGGCTGCAACAACAAGAAGGCGATAACAGTCGGAATAGCAGACTGATGTCTATGTCATTAGGCGTGAAGCGCAATAAATAAGAGTCTGTTGTAACGTTAGCTCAAATGGACCCCAAAATTGTGATTCTTTTCATCTGCTAAAAACATTTCCATCACTCCGCATACTAATTCACTGCCCACTCCCTCTATATTAAGGAGTGTTTGCCATTCCATCCTAATTGTCTGATGAAGAGTGCTTCTAGCACACGAAAGCTTACATTCTAGGGTTGCCAATCACCAGGTGGGGGCAGGGGATCCCCCGGTTTGGAGACCCTCCCCCCGTTTCAAAGTCATCAGAAAGCTGGGGGGGAGGGGAGGGAAATGTCTACTGGGAACTCTATTATTCCCTATGGAGATTTATTCCCATAGAAAATCATGGAGAACTGATCCGCAGGTATCTGGGGCTCTGGGAGGGCTGTTTTGGGGGGTAGAGGCACCAAATTTTCAGTATAGCATCTAGTGCCTCTCCCCAAAATACCCCCCAAGTTTCAAAAAGATTGGACCAGGTGGTCCAATTCTATGAGCCCCAAAAGAAGGTGCCCCTATCCATTATTTCCTATGGAAGGAAGGAATTGAAAAGGTGTGCTGTCCCTTTAAATGTGATGGCCAGAACTCCCTTTGGAGTTCAATGATGCTTGTCACAGCCTTGATCTTGGCTCCACCCCCAAAGTCTCCTGGCTCCACCCCCAAAGTCCCCAGATATTTCTTGAATTGGACTTGGCAACCCTATTACATTCTGAATAAAACTTTGCTGGTCTTCAAGGAGCAACTCGACTCTGCTTTCTACTGCTTCAGGCCCACCTGGATCTATCTTGCCAGGGCATATCAGGGGTCTTGCTGCCTGAACCCCAAAAGACTCTACTTCCCACCCTGCACCGGGAGACTTCAGGAACTTTTGCAGACCCCCGTGTAATACTCCGGGGACGGGGATTCCCTGCTCCAGCGAGAAGCGCACGCTAAAACCAAAGGAAATCTCTACCATGGGATCCCCAGCCGACAGCGTGTGACAATGGCGCCCCATCGCAAGACTACATCTCCCAGCATTCCCCGCGAGGGGCACTCCGTTCCACCACCAGAGCCGGCTCGCGAAAAGCTTGCCGGTACTCGTAGTGCCTACGAAACACAGTCTCGCCGCAGTTCACCCTTAACGACGACGCCCATGTACCCGGCGGCGAGGGGGAGGGGCCTCCATATTTCCCTCTTGCGGCCGCTAAATCGCCTCAGCCCCCGCCAATACCGGCCTCTCCCCACCGGGGAGACTCTCCCAGGGACGGAGACCCGTCGAGGAAGGAGGCGAGGCCGTCCCCGAGGCGGATGGAAGCCGATATCCCACCCCCCCTTATCCCCTCACTCACCATCATCTTGACGGCTCGGCCCCGGCTAACGGTCCCTTCCCACAATGCCCTTCGCGCGCACCTAGAAGCTTCCCGCTGGGAGGCGGGCCAAGCTGAGGAGGAGGAGCTTAAAGCGAAAGACGAGCCTGTCCCAGGAAGAGGGACTCTATGCTAAAATAGTGGGAAAGAGCGGCTCATAACGGGTCACCATAGAGGCGGAGGAGGTATTCAGTGGTTGTGCCCCGCCCCCGGAGCGAATTCTCCCTGCAGGCGGCTATCAGAAGGGGCGGGGCAGGAGGAGCCTGGGGTTGCCAACTCTGGGGTGGGAAATTCCTGGAGATTTGGAGATGGAATCTGGGGAGGTGGCTGTGATGCCATAGGGGTGGCCAACGATAGCTCTCCAGATGTTTTTTTGCCTACAACTCCCATCAACCATCGGCCATGCTGGCTGGGGTTGATGGGAGTTGTAGGCAAAAAAACATCTGGAGAGCTACCGTTCACCCATCAAAGGGGCTGTCTTCTTTCCCACTCGTGTCTCACGACAGGATTCTCCGTTTCAAGTTTTACTGAGTTTATATAAAAGGGGAAAATACAAAGAAAAAATAAAATATACACACTACAATTATTTCTACTACAGACAAAAGCTATAAGGTTCATTATTCTCAGAAGATTTGTTGGCTTCCAGGCTGCTTGCCAGCCTCCAGGTGGTGGCTGGAGATCACCCGCATTTTTTTTGTTTGTTTAAAAGATTTATCCTCCTTGCAATCAGTTCCTTACAAGCAAATACATCTCATAGAGTTATCTCGGGGAATCAGGAATTTACACAATAAGACGTATTTCCATCTCCTCTCAATGTGAATATTCTAGACATTTAAAAATAGAAAAACATATCTATTTGTATAAAGTTATAGAGAGCACCCGCTTTGACAACTGATCTCCAGCTGGCAGAGATCAGCTCCCCTGGAGAAAAGGGCTGCTTTGGAAGGCGGACTCCAGGCATCTGGACCATCCTGAGGCCCCTCCCTTCCTCAAACTCCGCCCTCTCCCGGCTCCACCCCCAAAGTCTCCAAGTATTTTCCACCCCAGATCTGGCAACCCTATCGCCAACATACAAACATGCTATTGGACTCAGATCTCAATTTCCTCCAGGGCTGCCAACTCCAGCTTGGAACATTCCTGGATACGATGAAGAAGACGACAGTAGATTTATACCCCGCCCTTCTCTCTGAATCAGAGTCTCCGAGCGGCTTACGATCTCCTTTATTTCTTTCTCCCGCAACAGACACCCTGTGAGGAGGGTGGGGCTGAGAGAGCTCTTCCAGAAGCTTCCCTTTCAAGGATAGCTCTGCAAGAGCTAGGGCTGACCCAAGGCCATTCCAACAGATGCAAGTGGAGGGGTGGGGAATCAAACCCAGTTCTCCCAGATAAGAGTCTGCACACTTAACCACTACACAAAACTGGCTTGTTGCAAACAAGATCTTAATGATCTTCGGGGCACATATGGGGAAAGGCTGTCCTGTAGGTATGTCGGTCCCAGGCCGTGTAAGGCTTTAAGAAGAAGACTGGAGATTTATACCCCACTCTTCTCTCTTAATCAGAGTCTCAGAGCGGCTTACAATCTCCTTTATCTTCTTCCCCCACAACAAACACCCTGTGAGGTAGGTGGGGCTGAGAGAGCTGTCACAGAAGCTGCCCTTTCAAGGACAACTCGGCGAGAGCTCTGGCTGACCCAAGGCCATTCCAACAGGTGCAAGTGGAGGAGTGGGGAATCCAACCCCGTTCTCCCAGATAAGAGAGCTCTGGCTGACCCAAGGCCATTCCAGCAGCTGCAAGTGGAGGAGTGGGGAATCAAACCCGGTTCTCCCAGATAAGAGTCCGCACACTTAACCACTACACCAAACTGGCTCTCTGAGGGGGTGGAGCCTTCATAAAGTGGCTTTTGGGGAAGGGAGCAGTGAGAGGCCTCACAGGGGTACAGTACCATTGAGTCCACCCTTCACAGCGCCCATCTTCTCGAGGGGAACCAGTCTCTGTACTCTGAAGAGATAATTTGTAATTTGGGGAGGTTTCCAGACTGGGGTCAAAATATGCAAATTAAGGACTGGGGTGTAAGGATATCTAGAACCATGAAAGCACCGTGTAGAGACCTGTTGAATCTTCCGTTACTGTGCATCAACAATTATTAAGCAATAAAGAGAACCAATGCTTCCAAAGAATTGTAATGATATATTATTAAAGCTCTGTGTCTACTCAATGAACTAGACGCAGGGTTGGTCAAACTTGCTTGATGTAAGAGCCACACAGAATAAATGTCAGATGTCTGAGAGCCGCAAGACATGAATTTCAGATGTTTGAGAGCTGGAAGGAAGGAATTGTTGTGTATGCAGACTCAAATGAAGACTGTTAATGGGCGTTCCTGCCAGGCTCATTGCAGCCAGACGAATGGCGTTTTGGGATTCTGGAACAATGGGCAGCAGGATCCAACTCCCTACTGCCCTGCACCAATCACAGGCCCCTAGCTGGTTTGAATGACCCAATCGCATGTTTGCGCGGGAAGCCTGCATTGTATATCGCTGGCCCCGTTCCTCACTCTTATAATACAGCCCATACTATGCTGTATCTAATAAAGAGCCAATGTCCACTACCACCTCGCCTCTTTGATGCATCGAACCCACTATATTATAGTGGTGTCGAGGATGGGATCCTGGTAAGTGGGTCCAGCCACTGGCATCACACCGCGGATCGCTGCCTCTGCGTCCAGCACCACCCTCCGCTATAGAAGGAAGGCAGGCAGGCAAATAGATGAGAGAGGTAGCAAGAAAGTAACTTTGAATGCATTATTCAAGCTGCTGGCTGGCTTGGAGAAGTAATTTATAGAGAGAACTGCCCTCTCCAAGCTGGCTGATGAGGGCTTCGAGAGCCACACAGTATATGTGAAAGAGCCACATGTGGCTCCCGAGCCACACTTTGGCCTAGGGTTGCCAAGTCCAATTCAAGAAATATCTGGGGACTTTGGGGGTGGAGCCAGGAGACTTTGGGGGTGAAGCCAGGAGACATTAGGGGTGGAGCCAAGATCAAGTCTGTGACAAGCATCATTGAACTCCAGAGGGAGTTCTGGCCATCACATTTAAAGGGACGGCACACCTTTTCAATTCCTTCCATAGGAAATAATGGATAGCGGCACCTTTTTGGGGGCTCATAGAATTGGACCACCTGGTCCAATCTTTTTGAAACTTGGGGGGTATTTTGGGGAGAGGCACTAGATGCTATACTGAAAATTTGGTGCCTCTACCCCAAAAAACAGCCCCCCCCAGATACCTGCGGATCAGTTCTCCATGATTTTTCTATGGGAATAAATCTCCATAGGGAATAACAGAGTTCCCAGCAGACATTTCCCTCCCCTCCCCCCGCTTTCTGATGACCCTGACGCAGGGGGAGGGTCTCCAAACCGGGGGATCCCCTGCCCCCACCTGGGGATTGGCAACCCTAGTTTGGCCACCCCTAAACTCTGGAAGCCTAACAATAGTTGGGCTGATCTCTCAAAAGCATCTGCCAAAATAAAATTTAGTTCGTCTTATTTCCACCGTGCGGGCCAACTTTTCAGTGGTCTTTTTTTTTTTTTTCCTTTCTGGGATGTGCTTGTCCTGGATCTGGGCAGGTGGAAAAGCTTGGAGGCGAGATGAACTACATTTCCCATCATGCCATAGCTCAGCTTCCGGACTCCACACCCTTTTTCCGTCGCACTTCCAGCATTCCCTATCACGGGGAGCTGTTCTGGTTAGAAAACTACATTTCCCATCACGCCGTAGCTCAGCTTCCGGGACTCCACACCCTTTTCCCGTCGCACTTCCCATCATTCCCTATCCGGGAAGCTGTCCTGGTTCGCAAACTACATTTCCCATCATGCTCTAGCCCCACTTCCGGTGTCCTTCCTTCCTTCCCCTCAGCCCTGCCGCCGGGATGCTGCGGGGGCTCCTGGCTTCCCCGGGTCCCGCTTCTGCCCTCCTGGGTCGCCGTTTCCCGGGCCTGCCGCTCCTGACGGCGCCTTGCCGCGGCAGGAAATCCCGCCACGACCCTCCGGCCAAATCCAAGGCCGACCGGATCAAGCTGCCGCCGCCCGTCGACCCGGTCGAGCTGCCGGTGGTGCAGGAGCGCTACAACCAATACCTGCGCATCACGCGGGCCCTCCGGTGAGCGCGGGCCCTGTCATTGGGGGCGGGCGGCGTCAATCAGAGGAAGCGGCCAATCAGGGAAGCCGGGGTGGCCTCGCGCTGGGGGAAGCCACCTTTTGGCGGGGCGTGGGGGTGCAAAGGACCCCCCCCCCGCCGGCTGCAAAGGAATGGACGGGCCGGAATCTCTTTGCCCTCCTCTCTCCACGTGGCGCAGAGCAGCAAAGTAGCAGTAGGGTGATCTGAACTCTCTGCTCACGACCTGAGTTCGATTCCGGCGGAAGCGGATTTCAGGTAGCCGGCCCAAGGTTGACTCAGCCTTCCCTCCTTCCGAGGTCGGTAAAATGAGTCCCCAGCTTGCTGGGGGGATAGTGCAGATGACTGGGGAAGGCAATGGCAAACCACCCCGTCAAAAGTCTGCCGTGAAAACGTTGTGAAAGCAGCGTCACTCCAGAGTCGGCAACGACCGGTGCTTGCACAGGGGACCTTTCCTTTCCCTCCACGTTTTTTTGCAGCTGAGCGACAGGCAGCAGTCCAACAGGTCTTGCATTGCGCTGAATTGCGCTACATTGACTAAAGCGCTGCTCCCTTGGGCAGGCTCAAGTGAAGTTTGAATCTCAGCAAGGTTTGAACCAAGGCTGTCGCCAGCAGGGGCAGTGCCACGCTTTGCTCGTCTTCCCGTTCGTTGGAAGAGGTGGGGTTGCGTGGGTGAGGGATAGGGTTGCCAAGTCCAGTTCGAGAAATAACTGGGGGCTTTGGGGGTGGAGCCGGGGGCAAGGTTGTGACAGGGATGATTGACCTCAAAAGGGAGTTCTGGCTGTCACGTTTAAAGAGGCAGCACGCTTTTTAAATGCCTTCCCTCCGCTGGAAATAACGAAGGATCTGTGGGCAACACCTTCTAGGGCTCATAGAATTGAAACACCCTGCTCCAATCTTTTTGAAACTTGGAGGGTGTTTCGATGAGAGTCGGCGGATGCTGTGCTGCAGATTTGGTGTCACAACCTCAAAAAACAGCCCCCGCAGAGTCCCGGATACCCATGCATCAATTCTCCATTATACCCTATGGGAATTGGTCCCTTTATACCCTAGGGAATAATGGAATGCCCAGCAGACATTTCCTCCCCCACCCCCCGCTTTCTGATGACCCTGAAGCAGGGGGGGGGCCTCCAAACCAGGGGATCCCCTGCCCCCACCTGGGGATGGGAGACCCTCGTGAGGGACCAAGACTAGTTCTACCCTAGCCCAGAAGACTCGCAAACTACCACACAACAGTGGGGTGTGCACAGCTAAAGCAGGCTCTCACCAAAACGCTCTGGGACTGAAATGGGAAAGCTTATGCTACAGCGCAAAGGAGGCACCTTGTTCGATTTAACGAAAGGGAAGACTGGGCAGGGGGTGCTGCAGATTCTGTAGGAGGCGCTGCCATTTTGCCCCCAACCCTCCCCCCCCCCTGCCCTGCTGGCTGCAGTTCTGGTTTTAACCGTGGGGTTACCCTGATGTGTTCTCCACTGCATCACACTCTTGAAGCACAAAGTTTGAGTCCACTGGTATCTGAAGAAGCATGCACGCACCCAAAAGCTTGTAGCCAGAATGAAACTTTGTTGGTCTTACAGGTGCCACTAAACTCCAACTTTGTTCTATAGCAGGGGTGGCTCTCCAGGTGTTTTTCTTGGCCTACAACTCCCATCAGCCCCAGCCAGCATGGCCAACGGCTGGGGCTGATGGGAGTTGTAGGCAAAAAAAGCATCTGGAGAGCTACCGTTGGCCACCCCTGTTCTATAGCTTCAGACCAACAGGGCTGCCCACCTGGATCTATAATTTGCCTTGAGTCTTAGCAGGACGGTGAGGGACGGTGGCTCAGTGGTAGAGCATCTGCTTGGGAAGCAGAAGGTCCCAGGTTCAATCCCTGGCATCTCCAAAAAGGGGTCCAGGCAAGTAGGTGCGAAAAACCTCAGCTTGGGACCCTGGAGAGCCATGAATGAGGCTGTGGCTCAGTGGTAGAGTATCTGCTTGGTAAGCAGAAGGTCCCAGGTTCAATCCCCAGCATCTCCAGTTAAAAGGACCAGGCGGGAGGTGATGGGAAAGACCTCAGCCTGAGACTCTGGAGACTAATGGGCAAGGGTTGTGGCTCAGTGGTAGAGCATCTGCTTGGTAAGCAGAAGGTCCCAGGTTCAATCCCCGGCATCTCCAACTAAAAAGGGTCCAGGCAAGTAGGCGTGAAAAAACCTCAGCTTGAGACACTGGAGAGCCGCTGCCAGTCTTAGTAGACAAGACTGACTTTAAGGGACCCAGGGTCTGAATCAGTAGAAGGCAGCATCAGATGTTCATATGTCCACTGTAGGTTGGGAAGGGACAGTGGCTCAATGGCAGAGCATCTGCTTGGCAAGCAGAAGGTCCCAAGTTCAATCCCTAGCATCTCCAACTAAAAAGGGTCCAGGCAAAGAGGTGTGAAAAACCACAGCTTGAGACCCTGGAGAGCAGGGGAGGGACGGTGGCTCAGTGGTAGAGCATCTGCTTGGGAAGCAGAAGGTCCCAGGTTCAATCCCTGGCATCTCCAAAAAAGGGTCCAGGCAGATAGGCGTGAAAAACCTCCGCTTGAGACCCTGGAGAGCTGCTGCCAGTCTGAGTAGACAAGACTGAATTTGATGGACCAAAGGTCTGATTCAGTAGAAGGCAGCTTCATATGTTATGTTATGTTAGTAAGAAAAGTGGGTTCTAAGTAACCTATAACTATTGCTAAGCTGGAACGGGTGAAAGCGACAGGAGGTGACCTCGCAACCCTCTCTGTAAGGGGGAAAGCAATGAAGGACACCGTAGCGGTGTTCCCTCTAAGCTGAGTTAGTGTGAGCTAGCTCACGGATTTTTGCCTTAGCTCAGGAAGGATGACCCCAGAGCCACACTCATGGATGCAGGAGACTCACAGCTTCAATGCCAGGAGCTCCCAAAGTAGAATTTTTGCTCACAGGACCTCTGCAGCGTAGAGGGAACCTTGCACCGCAGCTCTTTTTAATGTCCTCTGCAACGCTCTCCTCCAGGGCCGAGTTCAAGTTTGAGCTGCTGCAGCAGCGCTATGCGGAAAGGTACGGCGAGACGGGGATGCAGCGGAAGGAGGCGGCGGAAAAGGAGCACCAGCAGCTGATGGCCTTCAACGATGCCGAGAACCGGCGTCTCCAGCAACGGAGGTGAGAACGAGACCGAGCTGTTGTGTGTACGAAAATTGGAGAGGTGGTGGCATGGGGGGGGGGCTTGTGGGGGCACTGCTCCCTGGCTTCCAGATAGGGCCCCTCAACTTCCAGGGGGCCTGCAAGAGTGCAGCCTGCTTTTTTCTTTTTTCTCGTGGTTGCGCCGGTGAAGCGTCATGAGAGCCCGTTTGGTGGAGCGGTTAAGTGCGCTGACTCTTATCTGGGAGAACCGGGTTTGATCCTCTGTTCCTCCGCTTGCACCTGCTGGAATGGCCTTGGGTCAGCCAGAGCTCTCGCAGGAGTTGTCCTTGAAAGGGCAGCTTCTGTCAGAGCTCGCTCAGCCCCACCCACCTCACAGGGTGTCTGTTGTGGGGGAGGAAGGGAATGGAGATTGTGAGCCACTCAGAGATTCAGAGTGTAGGGTGGGATATAAATCCAGTATCTTATTATTGAGAGAGCCGGTTTGGTGCAGTGGTTAAGTGTGCGGACTCTTCTCTGGGAGAACCGGATTTGATCTCCCACTCCTCCACTTGGAGCTACTGGGTTGCCCTTGGGTCAGCCATAGCTCTGGCAGAGCTGTTCTTGAAAAGGCAGCTTCTGGGAGAGTCTTCTCAGCCCCACCCACTCCACAGGGTGTCTGTTGTGGTGAAAGAAGGGAAATTAATTGTAAGAGAACTGAGTTGGATTCCCCACTCCTCCACTTGCACCTGCTGGAATGGCCTTGGGTCAGCCAGAGCTCTCTTATCTGGGAGAACCGGGTTGGATTCCCCACTACTCCACTTGCAGCTGCTGGAGTGGCCTTGGGTCAGCCATAGCTCTCTTATCTGGGAGAACCGGGTTTGATTCCCCACTCCTCCACTTGCACCTGCTGGAATGGCCTTGGGTCAGCCAGAGCTCTCTTATCTGGGAGAACCGGGTTGGATTCCCCACTACTCCACTTGCAGCTGCTGGAGTGGCCTTGGGTCAGCCATAGCTCTCTTATCTGGGAGAACCGGGTTTGATTCCCCACTCCTCCACTTGCACCTGCTGGAATGGCCTTGGGTCAGCCATAGCTCTCGCAGGAGTTGTCCTTGAAAGGGTAGCTGCTGGGAGAGCTCTCTCAGCCCCACCCACCTCACAGGGTGTCTGTTGTGGGGGGAGAAGATATAAGAGATTGTAAGCCGCTCCGAGACTCTGATTCAGAGAGAAGGGCGGGGTATAAATCTGCAGTCGTCATCTTCTTCCGTGGCCGCCAGAGCCGGGAGAGCTGAGCAGGGCACAGTGCACTGTGGCAGCAAAAGCAGCAGGCGGAGAAGACAGAGGCGGAGGAAGCCACGTGGAATGGGGCCGGGGGGGTGGAACGGATGGAGCTTCTGGCTGCGAAGTAGAAGATAGTGGATTTATATCCCGCCCTGTCCTCTGAATCTCAGAGTCTCAGAGCGCTCACAATTTCCTTTACCTTCCCCTGCCCCCCCACTACAGACACCCTGTGAGGTAGGTGGGGCTGAGAAAGCTCTGACAGAAACTGCCCATTCAAGGGCAACCTCTGCGAGAGCTCTGACTGACCCAAGGCCATTCCAACAGCTGCAAATGGAGGAGTGGGGAATCCAACCCGGTTCTCCCAGATAAGAGTCTGCGCACTTAACCGCTATGCCAGACTGGCTCTCCTTGGGTGGGGGGGAGTGCTTGGGTGGGGGAGAGGGAGGTGGAAGGAACCCCCCCCACCCCCATTTTCAGGCAAGGCCCAGTCCCCTCTTGACTCCAAAGTTTTAGGGTTGGCTGCCTCAACTTGGCCTCTTTCAGAGCCTCCAGCTTCTGCCCCTACCCCAGAAAGCTTCTGAGAAGCGGCAAGCCCCCCGCAGTGGATGGGAAAGGGGGCCCCCTGGCTTTTTAAAAAGCCCCCCCTCCCCGACTTTTAAAATCCTGGCTACGGCCCTGGGTAGCGGCATCTTCAGTGGGAAAAATGACACCGTCTTGCCAGAGATCCTGTTGTGGGAAAATACGGGCTGCTTCGCTAGGCCTGCTCGGGACGGGACTGTGGGTAATGTAAGGCAGCCGTGAGGAATGAGGAAGCCGGAAGCGGTGGGCGATCTTAGCAGGAGCTGGGATGTGTAGAAGGGATGTTGAACTGAGTGGGGGGCCAGGTGGGAAGGAAAGCTCAGGAAAAGATGCCGCATTTGGGGCCCCAACTTCTTGGCGGGGGGCACCAGGGCACCCGCCGAGTGTTTTTAGGAAAGGAGCTGAACCAGCTGGGACTCTTGCCCAGCAAGGCTTCTGATTGGCCGCTGGGCATTTAATTGGCAGTGCAGATTTTTTAAAGAATGTCCCTACGGCGGCAGCTGCTGCCACCACAACACACGGATCTTTGTTGTGTGGCTGAAGATTAAACTATGGCAGCCGTTTTGTGGCCCTGCCCACCATGCCGGGTCAGAATTTAGGGAAATTGACCCTTTTCCTATGACTCCCATTCCCACCAGGTTCTGGAAAGGGAGGGGGGGATGACTGGAAATGACAATTGAACCAATACAGAATCCACAAACAACAAGTCCAACAAAGTCCGGAGCAATGAAGGTAATTTCTTCCAGACTTTGTTGGCCTTGTTTGCGGATTCTGTACCTGTACAGTTGTGGATGGATTGGATACTGTTCTTAGGGAACGTTTGGATTGCTGCGGTGCTCGTGATCAGTCTGGTGTGGTGGTTAAGTGTGCGGACTCTTATCTGGGAGACCTGGGTTTGATTCCCCACTCCTCCACTTGCACCTGCTGGAATGGCCTTGGGTCAGCCAGAGGTCTCTTATCTGGGAGAACCGGGTTTGATTCTTCACTCCTCCACTTGCACCTGCTGGAATGGCCTTCGGTCAGCCAGAGCTCTCTTATCTGGGAGAACCGGGTTGGATTCCCCACTCCTCCACTTGCACCTGCTGGAATGGTCTTGGGTCAGCCATAGCTCTCTTATCTGGGAGAACTGGGTTTGATTCCCCACTCCTCCACTTGCACCTGCTGGAATGGCCTTGGGTCAGCCAGAGCTCTCTTATCTGGGAGAACCGGGTTTGATTCCCCACTCCTCCACATGCACCTGCTGGAATGGCCTTGGGTCAGCCATAGCTCTCTTATCTGGGAGAACCGGGTTGGATTCCCCACTCCTCCACTTGCAGCTGCTGGAATGGCCTTGGGTCAGCCAGAGCTCTCTTATCTGGGAGAACCGGGTTGGATTCCCCACTCCTCCACTTGCAGCTGCTGGAATGGCCTTGGGTCAGCCAGAGCTCTCTTATCTGGGAGAACCGGGTTGGATTCCCCACTCCTCCACTTGCAGCTGCTGGAATGGCCGTGGGTTAGCCACAGCTCTCGCAGGAGTTGTCCTTGAAGGGGCAGCTGCTGTGAGAGTCCTCTCAGCCCCACCAACCTCACAGGGTGTCTGTTGTGGGGGGAGAAGGTATAGGAGATTGTAAGCCACTCTGAGTCTCTGATTCAGAGAGAAGGGCAGGGTATAAATCTGTAATTCTTCTTCTTCTTAAGTGTGAATTCTGTACTGAGCGAATGTACAAAAATAATGTTATAGTGAATTTTCCGGAGAGTTTTTTGAGAACTCTTTGTATTACAGGTCAAATGAGAGAAGAGGGGTTAGGTTAAGAGAGAAACTGTACATATCTAGGGTGAAATAAGTAGGTTTAAATAGTTTTACGTTCTTACTCTCCAGTTTATTGCTTATTGTGGTTTTGGGTTTGGTATTGTCGGCGTGTTCATGTTTTGGTGTTGGTGTTGTCGATTTCCTTTTTAATCTTGTATGGTATGTGTTGGAAATAAAAAGAAAATATTCGGGGGGGGGGAGAGAATTCTTTATATTATACACAGCCCATGTATAATTTTTTTCCCCCAGCCTCCATGAGGAGTCTGGAAATCTCCCGGAATTACAGCTCACAGAGTCGGCTCTGTGGCGTTATACTACGCTGAGACCCCTCCCCTTCTTCGCCCCCAAATCTTCAAGTTCCAAACCAGGAGACTGCAGTCCAAGGCTGTACGCTGCCGTGGCTCCACTCCCCTCAGGAATGAGAGTGTGATCGGAGTCAAACCAAAGGCAGGACGGCTTTCTTTCTTTCCAGAAAAAGGGCCCTTTGTTAAGGGACTCCACTTGTCTTCCTGCCGCAAACGCCCTGTTCTTTCTGGTTGCCTCTTGCAGGGAGGAGCGCCTCCGAAGGGAAGAGGCCGAAGAGAAGGAACGGCGGCTGAAGGGTGCCCAGAATGCAGCCGCCCAACTGGAGGAATTCCTCAAGGAGAGGGAGAGAGAGGTGCTCCAGCTACAGGTAAGGAAGGCTGGGGGTGGTGCTCGGCCGTTTGGCCTGCAGACGTGACCATTTGCCTCGTACCCAGGTCCGCCAATGTAAGAACATCAGAAGAGCCCTGCTGGGTCAGACCAGGGAGGGTCATTCCAGTCCATCCTCCTGTCTCACACAGTGGCCAACCAGTTCCTCTGGAAGGCAAAGAACAGGACAGAGAGGCCGAGGCCTTCCCCTGAGAAGAACATCAGAAGAGCCCTGCTGGGTCAGACCAGGGAGGGTCCATCTAGTCCAGCCTCCTGTCTCACGCAGGGGCCAGGCAGTTCCTCTGGAGGGCCAACAACAGGGCAGAGAGGCCGAGGCCTTCCTAAGAACATCAGAAGAGCCCTGCTGGATCAGACCAGTGAGATTCCTTCTAGTCTGGCATTCTGATTCACACAGTGGCCAACCAGTTCCTCTGGACAGCCAACAACAGGGCATAAAGGTCGAGGTCTTCATAAGAACATCCCGGTTCTCCCAGATAAGAGAGCTCTGGCTGACCCAAGGCCATCCCAGCAGGTGCAAGTGGAGGAGTGGGGAATCCAACCCGGTTCTCCCAGATAAGAGAGCTCTGGCTGACCCAAGGCCATCCCAGCAGGTGCAAGTGGAGGAGTGTGGAATCCAACCCGGTTCTCCCAGATAAGAGAGCTCTGGCTGACCCAAGGCCATCCCAGCAGGTGCAAGTGGAGGAGTGGGGAATCCAACCCGGTTCTCCCAGATAAGAGAGCTCTGGCTGACCCAAGGCCATCCCAGCAGGTGCAAGTGGAGGAGTGTGGAATCCAACCCGGTTCTCCCAGATAAGAGAGCTCTGGCTGACCCAAGGCCATTCCAGCAGGTGCAAGTGGAGGAGGGGGGAATCAAACCCGGTTCTCCCAGATAAGAGTCCGCACGCTTAACCACTACACCAAACTGGCTCTCGGTCGGGTAAAAACATAGATCTGAGATCTTTTATCCTAGCCGGAAGGTGCGAGGGGTGTTGTAAAGGGAGAGATTTGGGTTTGATTTCCCTATCAAAGAATTGCTTGTAAATTTTCATCCTTCCCAAACTTTTCTTGGCCAACACCCTCCCACTTTCTGACTATAATAAAAGGACTCAGATCTGTATTCTACTCACGTCTGACAAAGGGACAAGTCGACTCTTGTCCACTTGAACCCTGCAACTCTTGTTGGACTCTTACTTGCTCTGAGGGCTTTTTTTTGTAGCAGGAACTCCTCTGCATATCAGGCCACACCCTCTTGATGCAGCCAATCCTCCGAGAGCTTACAGAAGGCTCTCGGAGGATTGGCTACATCCGGGGGTGTGGCCTAATATGCAAAGTGGGGATTCCTGCTCCAGAAAAGAAAGCCCCGGTTCTCAGGCTAGAATCTTATCTATTCTGAGGATGGTGTTTGAAAAACAGTGCCACCAGCATGTCACTTTTGGCCTTCATCCGATTAAGGGACTTGGGTTTTGTCTAAACAGGAGGATGCCAAGGAGTTCATCACCCGCGACAACCTGGACGAGAAGATCGAGGAGTGCCTGAACAATCCCCGCAACTACAATTTTGCCGTCGACAAGGACGGGCGGGTGGCCAAGCGGAGCGTTCTGTCTTAGGGGCCTTCCTGGGAGAGGCATCCCCAGAGAGCCGACCGACCGTCCCTTCCGCCCAGACTCAGAAAACAACGAACTCAGCAGGAGCGATACGTCGGCCTCCGGATCGCCGGACCTGTTGGCGTCGATGCGGGACTTTGCCGCTGGGTGAACTTTGCTGCTCTTCTTCGCTCGGAGCTGTTGCGTCGCCGGAAGAATAAAGGGATGGGTTTTGCTTTCGAGCGCCGGCTGGCTGTGTCTGAAACCTGTGCTCTTTCTCCATTTGGCAGGCTGGGTTTTGGAACGATGCTGAAACCCTCTCCTCCAAACACCTGGGCACTGTCTCCCTGAACTTCCTTAGCTGTGGCAGCAAGGTTGAAACTAGGTATCACGGGAACGCAAAATCTAGGGTTTCCAGCTCTCGGACGGGAAATTATGGGAGATTTGTGGGAGGGCAGAATTTAGGGAGGGGAGGAACCAGTGGGGTGGAATGCCATAGACCAGGGGTGGCCAACGGTAGCTCTCCGGGTGGTTTTTTTTTTTGCCTACAACTCCCATCAGCCCCAGCCAGCATGGCCAATGGCTGGGGTTGATGGGAGTTGTAGGCAAAAAAAAAATCTGGTTACCGCTGGCCACCCCTGCCATAGACCAGGAGTGTCAAACGTGCAGCTCGGGGGCTGAATCAGACCCCCGGATGTCTCCTATCAGGTCCACAAGCAACTCACCGTCATCTGCTTCCGTCTCCCTCTCTTTGCTTCCTTCTGCATCACCGCTTGCTTTGCCAGGCTTGCTCAATCGCACAGGAGCTACAGAGCAAAGTTCCTCCCTTGGGGAGGAAGTGGGGGAAGGAGAGCTCGCTTTGCCAGGCTGTCTCAGTCACACGGCAGCGCGACTGAGCCAAGCCTCGCTTTCTTCTGTTGGCTGAGGCTCAACCAGCCAGTGAGGTGGATTAGGCTGAGTGCGTGTGTTCTTTAAAAAGTTTATATCTCGCCTACCTGGCGTTACATTTTATGACACACACGGCCCGGCCCAACAAGGTTATTGGAATTTACCATTAGCACCAATTATTTTAATATGTTTCAATTGTCATACTGCTTAAGGTTTTAATGAGTTAGTACTCAATATTTGTAAATGTTTTTATTGTTGTAAGCTGCCCTGAGCCTGCTTCGGTGGGGAAGGCGGGATATAAATCCAATGAAATAATAAATAAGGTGAAGATCCGGCCCTCATAGCGAACGAGTTTGACACCCCTGCAGCATAGACTTTACCAGAGGTGGGATTCTAGCAGGAGCTCCTTTGCATATTAGGCCACACACCCCTGATGCAGCCAATCCTCCAAGAGCTTACAGGACTCCTTTGCATATTAGGCCACACACCCCTGATGTAGCCAATCCTCCAAGAGCTTACAAAAAAGAGCCTTGTAAGCTCTTGGAGGATTGGCTCCATCAGGAGATGTGGCCTAATATGCAAAGGAGCTCCTGCTAGAATCCCTCCCCTGGACTTTACGCTCCAGAGTTGCCATTTTTTCCAGGGGGACTGATCTCATCATCTCAAGATCAGCTTTAATTTTGGGAGACCTCCAGGCACTACCCGGAGTTTGGCATTCTGAATACACAGAGTGCACACATGCAAACACACCTAGCTAGATATAAACGGGGAGGGATGCTGGCTCAGTGGTAGAGCATCTGCTTGGGAAGCAGAAGGTCCCAGGTTCAATCCCCGACATCTCCAAAAAAGGGTCCAGGCAAATAGGTGTGAAAAACCTCAGCTTGAGACCCTGGAGAGCCGCTGCCAGTCTGAGTAGACAATACTGACTTTGATGGACCGAGGGTCTGATTCAGTATAAGGCAGCTTCATATATTCATTACATTACATAGCTATATCTGAAGAGCGTGTGCACACGAAAGCTCACACCCAGAAAGCTTACGCATCTGAAGAAATGTGCATCACGCACACGAAAGCTTATACCTTCACCCAAATAATATGAAGAAGAAGAAGATATTGGATTTATATCCCGCCCTCCACTCCGAAGAGTCTCAGAGCGGCTCACAATCTCCTTTACCTTCCTCCCCCACAACAGACACCCTGTGAGGTGGGTGGGGCTGGAGAGGGCTCTCACAGCAGCTGCCCTTTCAAGGACAACCTCTGCCAGAGCTATGGCTGACCCAAGGCCATGCCAGCAGGTGCAAGTGGAGGAGTGGGGAATCAAACCCGGTTCTCCCAGATAAGAGTCCGCACACTTAACCACTACACCAAACTGTGCATGCACACCAACACTTATACCTAGATACGGGGCTTTTGGGGTAGAAAAAGCCCAGCAGGAACTCATTTGCATATTAGGCCACAGCCTGTGAAATGGCCATTGCTTCATATAGGGTTTTTTGTGGGAACAGAAATTAAATATTATTATTATTATTAGAAACTCATTTGCCTATTAGGCCACACCTGGTGATAAGCCAGCCGGAACTGCGTCCCTGGGCGTTCCTGCTAAAAAAAAAGCTCTGCATAGATATATTTGTGCACACGAAAGCTTATGCATCTGAATAAACGTGCATCATGCACAGGAAAGCTTTTACCCAAATACATCTGGTGAGCACGCGCATAAACACTTGCACGCGAGAGCTTATACCCAGCCACGAAATTTATGCATCTGAAGAAAAATGCATCGTACACGCGGAAACTTATGCCGTCCCCCAAACACATCTGAAGTACGTGCGTGTACACAAACACACCCTTAGTTCTATAGCTGAAGAAGAGCGCGTGCGCACGACAGATGATTTTTCCCCGGAACGAGGCTTTGTTGCTCTTAAAGGGGACCCTGCACCTCGTTCCGTTCCCTCGAGGAACGGTCTCTCTCAATGAACCCGAGTCTCGCTTTTTGTGCTTTCCCCTCTACCAGAAGCATTTCGGTAGAGAGAGGGTGATGAGTGAACGGAAGTCCCACCAATGGCCTGCCTGGCCTTGGGGCTCCCCGCCAATGAGCGGCGCGCCTTTCTGCCCGGCGTCAGTGGGCGTTTTGCATGGCTGCTGGTCGGCTGGAGCGGAGCGGCTGCAGCCTCCGAAATGCCCCGGAGCGCCTGGCTGAGCTGCTGGCTGTGCCTTTGCTCGGCTGTGCACGGTGAGTGAGTGGCCCCGGAGGAGCCTATGCCTGGCCAGGCTGTGCTCACCTTGCAGGGCTCACCTGGTTGCTGGTGCCCACCTGTCAGGGGTGTCCCATCCTCCAGGGCAGATTTGGCCAAACTCGCTTCATCTAAGAGCCACAGAGAATAAACGTCAGATGGTTGAGAGCCATGCGGGAGGGAGGCAGGCAAATAGAGGGGGGGAGAGAGGTGGAAAGAAAGCAACTTTAAATGCATGCTCCAAGCTGCTGGGTTGGAGGAAAATGCCTTCTCCGAGCTGGTGGACAGATTGGTAAGGGTTTTGAGAGCCGCGCAATATTTGTGAAAGAGCCACGTGCGGCTCCCAAGCCGCGGTTTGGCTACCCCTGCTGCAGGGAGGGAGAGAGGTGGAAAGAAAGCAACTTGAAACGCATTCTGCAATCTGCTGGCTGGCTTGGCTTAGAGAAGTGATTTCGAGAGAGACATGCCTTCTCCAAGCTGGCCAACGGGGTAGGGTTGGGGGGCTTCGAGAGCATCACAGTATGTGTGAAAGACTTACTTGTGGCTCCCGAACCACAGTTTGGCCACCCTTGCTCCAGGGCATGTGCTCCCCCTGCCCCCTTTCCCGGCGGGGCTTGCAGATTTTTCCAAGGCCACAGTCACCCATATGGTAGGAGAGCAGCAAACGAAAAAGACTTATTTGGTACTTTTGTGGGGTTACCAGCCTCCAGGTGGGGCCTGGAGATCTCCCGGAACGGCAGCTGAGCCTCCAGGCTACAGAGATCAGCCTTCCAGGAGGGAAGGGGCTAGTTTGGAGGGTGGGCTTTATGGCATTGTACCCCGCTGAACTCCCCTGCTAAAAAGCCCACCCAGCCTACCTCCACCCCTAAACCTCCAGGAATTTCTTAACCTGGAGCTGGGAACCCTATCCTTTCCGTTGCTTTTGTTTGCGGTGTGTTTGCTTTGCCCCGGGCCCTGCAGCCCATGTGGTTTGTCTCTGTCTCTCTCTTAAATACATCTGATCTTTCCAAAAACAGCTCCCTGCTGGCCTAGCGGAATTGCCCCCAGAAGCTCAGGTTTCCGTCTCCTCTCTGCCACAAGCTCCCTCGGTGGCCTTTGCCAAGTCACCTTCTCTCAGGAGAACCAGTTTGGTGTAGTGCAGAGGTGTTAAACATGCTAGCCTGATTTGGCCCCTGAGCAACTGGCTGTCATCTGCTTCCGTCTCCCTATATCTTGTTTCTTTCC
Source organism: Heteronotia binoei (assembly GCF_032191835.1). Classification (NCBI taxonomy): domain Eukaryota; kingdom Metazoa; phylum Chordata; class Lepidosauria; order Squamata; family Gekkonidae; genus Heteronotia; species Heteronotia binoei. The sequence continues at coordinate 121,493,356 of NC_083231.1, forward strand.
TCATAACAGCTTGCTTTACAAGCCTTGCTCAATCGCACAGGAGCTACAGAGCAAAGCCTCTATTTTCTCCATTGGCTGAGGCTCCTCCCTTGGGGAGGAAAGGGGGGGGGAGGCAGAGCTTGTTTGTCCAGGCTCTCTCAATCGCACAGCAGAACTACTGAGCCAAGCTCCTCTTCCTTCTATTGGCTGAGGCTCCTCCCCCTACTGGTCACCTGGGGAAGGAAGGAAAGAGCCAGAGCTTCCTTTGCCCAGTTCCCTGGATCCCATGGGAGAAAGACAAAGACAGCACCTTTAAGACCAACGAGTGCTAACATTTTAAGCATGTTTAAAGTCTTTTTAAAATATATATATTTAATTGTGTCTGTATCCTTTATAAAGTTTATATCTCTGCTACCTAATCTTCACATGTGGCCGGGCCTGACATAGCTCAGCCCAACCCAACATGGCCTGGCCCAACAAGGTCTCATTTATGTCAAATCTGTCCTTCATAACAAATGAGTTCAACACCTCTGGTGTAGTGGATAAGTGCACAGACTCTTATCTGGGGGAGCCGGGTTTGATTCCCCACTCCTCCACCTGCATCTGCTGGAATGGCCTTAGGTCAGCCATAGCTCTCTTATCTGGGAGAACTGGATTGGATTCCCTGCTCCTCCACTTGCAGCTGCTGGAATGGCCTTGGGTCACACAGAGCTCTCTTATCTGGGAGAACTGGGTTTGATTCCCCGCTCCTCCACTTGCAGCTGCTGGAATGGCCTTGGGTCAGACAGAGCTCTGTTATCTGGGAGAACTGGGTTTGATCCTCCACTCCTCTACTTGCAGCTGCTGGAATGGCCTTAGGTCAGCCAGAGCTCTCTTATCTGGGAGAACCGGGTTGGATTCCCCATTTCTCCACTTGCAGCTGCTGGAATGGCCTTGGGTCAGCCAGAGCTCTCTTATCTGGGAAAAACGGGTTGGATTCCCCACTCCTCCACTTGCAGCTGCTGGAATGGCCTTGGATCAGCCATAGCTCTCTTATCTGGGAGAACCGGGTTGGATTCCCCACTCCTCCACCTGCAGCTGCTGGAATGGCCTTGGGTCAGCCATAGCTCTGGCAGAGGTTGTCCTTGAAAGGGCAGCTGCTGGGAGAGCCCTCTCCAGCCCCACCCACCTCACAGGGTGTCTGTTGTGGGGGAAGGAGATATAGGAGATTGTGAGCCATTCTGAGACTCAGATTGAGAGAGAAGGGCAGGGTATAAATGTACGGTCTTCTTCGTCTTCTTCTCAGTTCCCATCCCCGCTCTCCTGCAGTACAAAATCCTGAGCCCATATATGAGGCAGGTCTTCGAACTCCAGGGTAATCCCATTGGCTTTCCTGAAGCTGCACCAGAGGATATGGTTTGTGACGGCTTAAGCCTATTTATAATCCCTAGTTATACATGACGGATGCTTGGGCAGGGCATTTAGCCAGAAGGTTTTCAAGACCGCCCCTCCTCCACCTCTCTCTGCTTTGGATAAATTTGTGCATCAACTGGGGAGTCTAGGAGCAATTTGGGAGCGCTGCTAGAATAATTCAGGGCAGAGTTTAGTTTATGCATGCATTGTTTGTCGTGCACTGAAAATCCCATTACGGTTTTTATCCATTGCTTGGCCTGTGTTCTCTCAACTGTGCTGACAGATCAGCTGCTGTTATTATACCCCTATTCAGGGGTCGTTCAGTAGAAAAAGTGGTTTTGGTTCTCATTAGCACAACTCCTCTGCATATGCCACACGCCCCCAACATCGCCGGAAGGTGGACTAAATTATATCAACTCAGCATCTCCCTTAAAATGCTTCTTGAATTAGAATTGTCATCGTACAACCTTATTCCCATCATATTTTTTAAATTACTTTCTCCTATGTGGCCGCAGTGGCATGAGGAAGATTTCCATCTGTCTGCTTTATAAAAAGGTCAAGGTAGTCCCCTGTGCAAGCACCAGTTGTTTCCGACTCTGGGGTGACGTTGCTTTCACGTTTTCATGGCAGACTTTTTACGGGGTGGTTTGCCCTTGCCTTCCCCAGTCCTCTACGCTTTCCCCCCAGCAAGTTGGGGACTCGAAAGGATGGAAGGCCGAGTCAACCTGGAGCTGGCGACCTGAACCCAGCTTCCGCCGGGATCAAACTCAGGTCGTGAGCAGAGGGCTCCAACTGCGATGCCGCAGCTTTACCACTCTGCACCACGGAGCCTGCTTTATAGGTTTTGGTTATTTCCCCTTTTTCTGTGTGGGAGAAAATGTTAGCAAGTTTGTCAGATCTTAAGAGTTCAGCAAAATTCTCACAAGGGGTTTGAACAATGGAGCTCTGAAGGAAGTCTTTTTTTGGGGGGGGGAAGGGTTTAAGAAAGAAAGAGCGCTGCCAAAGAAAGGGGTTTCTCTGAGATGCAGGGATAGACATAAACGTGACTGTTGGTTTACGGCTGTCGCAAACGTGGCTACCGATGAGCCGTGGAGCAAGCTCACAAATAAGACCCTCTTTGGAGCACCTTGTTTGGTGTAGTGCTTAAGTGTGTGGACTCTTATCTGGGAGAACTGAGTTGGATTCCCCACTCCTCCACTTGCACCTGCTGGAATGGCCTTGGGTCAGCCATAGCTCTCTTATCTGGGAGAACCGGGTTGGATTCCCCACTCCTCCACTTGCAGCTGCTGGAATGGCCTTGGTTCAGCCATTGCTCTCTTATCTGGGAGAACCGGGTTTGATTCCCCACTCCTCCACTTGCAGCTGCTGGAATGGCCTTGGGTCAGCCAGAGCTCTCGCAGGAGTTGTCCTTGAAAGGGCAGCTGCTGTAAGTGCCCTCTCAGCCCCACCCACCTCACAGGGTGTCTGTTGTGGAGGAGGAAGATAAAGGAGATTGTGAGCCGCTCTGAGACTCTGAGATTCGGAGCAGAGGGCGGGATATAAATCCAATTCCTTCTTCTCCTCCTCCTTCTCTCCTCCTCCTCCTTCGTCTTCCGGAAGCCTCTGAACTCTCTTCTCTTTGTGCGCATTCCCTTTGCAGGTTTACGCATCCAGCAGTATCTCTATTTCCAAGTGCTGAGCCCCGGAGACATCCGCTACATCTTTTCCGCCACGCCAGCCAGGGATTTCGGAGGGGTGTTTGTAAGTATGAGAACGATCCTTCTCCTCCGGAGTGTTCGGCGTACTTGCAGCGTGTGCACACGCGTGTGCCTTTGCTGCCCCTTCTGAGGGCCGTTGTGAAAGTCGGAGCCCCAGACGACTCAGGCGTCGATTTTGTGTGGCCCGACTGTGCAATGCGAAGGCCTCAGAAGGCTCAAGTCAGGCGAGCCCGATTAGATCTCGAAAGCTAAGCATGGTCGGCCCTGGTTAGGACTTGGATGGGAGACCACCAGCGAAGTCCTGGGTTGCTTCGCAGAGGCAGGCAATGGCAAGCCACCTCTGTTTGTCTGTTACCTTGAAACCCCTCCAGGGTCACCCGAAGTCACCTGTGATTTGACAGGGATGTCATCTAGAGCAGGGTTTCCCAAACTTTTCTTTCCCGCGGCCTGGTTATTTTTACACTTCTCCTTCGTGACCCACTAAAATTTGGGGGTGGAGCCGGGAGGCTTTGGGGGTGGAGCCGGGAGACAGGGATTATGTCATTTCCTGTGGTGTCACGGGCCAAGTGATGTCACTTCTGGGGTACACTGAACCAAAACGCCACCTTTTCCTGTGATGTCACTTCCAGAATGTCCACTGTTGCTTCCCCCCCCCCTCCCAGCACCAAGGATACAGACAGAGCATCCCTTGCAAGGAAGGAAGGAAGGAAGGAAGGAAGGAAGGAAGGAGGGGCAAAGGGAAAAAAAGCCTTCCTCACCATCAGATGACCTCAGCCAGCAATAATTCTGCCCAGGGGTCATTTGGTAAAAATGGGGGGGGGGGGAGAAGGAAGGAGAGGCAGCCCAGCTCCTTTCTCCACAACCCAGAGACGGGGGAAGGAAGGAGCCAAACAGAGCTCAGACTTTGCAGCCTGTGTCAGTCTTCAAGGCTAGCTTTTCTCTGCACAACAGAGAGATGGGGGAAGGAAGGAAGCCAAATGGAGAGCAGGCTTTGCAGCCTGTGTCAGTCTTCAAGGCTAGCTTTTTTCTGCGCAACAGAGAGACAGGGGAAGGAAGGAAGCCATATGGAGTGCAGGTTTTGCAGCCTGTGTCAGTCTTCAAGGCTAGCTTTTATCTGCACAACAGAGAGATGGGGGAAGGAAGGAAGCCAAATGGAGTGCAGGCTTTGCAGCCTGTGTCAGTCTTCAAGGCTAGCTTTTATCTGCACAACAGAGAGACAAAGGAAGGATGGAAGCCAAATGGAGTGCAGGTTTTGCAGCCTGTGTCAGTCTTCAAGGCTAGCTTTTATCTGCACAACAGAGAGATGGGGGAAGGAAGGAAGCCAAATGGAGAGCAGGCTTTGCAGCCTGTGTCAGTCTTCAAGGCTAGCTTTTATCTGCACAACAGAGAGATGGGGGAAGGAAGGAAGCCAAATGGAGAGCAGGCTTTGCAGCTTGTGTCAGTCTTCAAGGCTAGCTTTTTTCTGCACAACAGAGAGATGGGGAAAGGAAAGAAACAGAGCAGAGGTCATGCTTTGCTGGGGGCGGGGCTAGCTTTGGCTTTTCTTGTGACCCGCTAGCGAGGCTTCCGTGGCCTGGTACCGGATCATGACCCTGCAAATGGGAAACACTGCTCTAGAAGGTGGTGTGGAATTGTTTTCTGTGGCCCCTGAAGGTAGGACCAGAACCAACAGGTTGAAATTAAATCAGAAGAGTTTCCAGCACAACATTAGGAAGAACTTCCTGACCGTTAGAGCAGTTCCTCAGTGGAACAGGCTTCCTCCTTGGGAGGTGGTGGGCTCTCCCTTGGAGGTTTTCAAACAGAGGCTAGAGGGCCATCTGACAGCAATGAAGGTCCTGTGAATTTAGGGGGAGGGATTTGTGAGTTTCCTGCATTGTGCAGGGGGTTGGACTAGATGGCCCTGGAGGTTCCTTCCAACTATAGGATTCTATGATTCTGTATTCTTGTTCGGTGACTCTTCCAGAACACGAGATACGAGCAGATCTACCTGGTACCTGCGGATCCTCCCGAAGCTTGCGGTGACTTGAACAACGGTGTCTTCGTCGAAGGCCAGATCGCCTTAGTGGAACGCGGGTGAGTTTCCTGCCATGGGAAGATCAGGCAGGTTCTGGATTCGAGAGGCAGACCCCAAAGGAGGGACGGCGCACGCTTACCCGGAAAGCCCAGCAGGAAATCAACCAACAACAATCCTGCTGGGTTGGACCAGGGAATCCCTATCGTTGCAAAGACTGATTTCAGTCCAACTTGTGTATTTTTGTTAGATGTGCAACGTTGTATATTCTTTGCTGGATATAGACTCCCTCTGCACCCAGCGGTTTGTTGATTTTGAATTGGTCAGCTGCTAGAATTCCATGTTGCAATCATGGAAGGGAAAGGCCAGCTGGGTCGGACCCCAAATTCCAGCACCCTTTTCCCTTTTGCTTCCAATGGGCTTTTCCCCAACTCACCTATGCTGAGAATTGCCTTCCAGCGGGGGAGACTTTAGGAACAAGGTCGAGATGCAAAATTCACCCTCTCCCACCCCCCTGCATTCCCATGACACTGTGTCCGGTCCAGATATCCATGTTTTTAGGGTGCTATGTAGTGCAGGGACATACAAAGCTGACTTATACCCAGGCCTCGGATTCAACAGGAGCTCACAGGAGAGGAGCCCCAGAACCTTTCTGAGGGTTCCCCCTCTTCCTCCCCGCCTCCCTTGTCCATTGACTAGGAGGTGCAGCTGCATAACAATCCCTGGATTAGGAGAGCGGGCAGCCAGCCAGACACCAGGGGCTTTGCCACGCCCCCAGCAGCCCTCATTAACCCCTGGAGAAGCCCACACCACCCTTTCTCCACTTCTTATGCGATTTTGGGCAGCGGGTGGCTTGCTGGACTTTTGACTGTGAGGGGGCGGGGTGGCCAAGGAGAGCCCCAGCAGAGCGAAGCCTGCTTGGGCTGACTGGATCTCTAGCCAGCCCAAAAAGGCCTCACTCACCCGGGGCTTTCCTTTGTTGCATCGGGTTGCTTTTGGCTGGTGGGGGGGTGGCATATGCTAATGAGTTATGCTAATGAGCTCCACCACCTATTACTGAATTAGACCCTCAGTCCATCACAGTCAGCATTCTCCACTCAGACTGGCAGCAGCTCTCTAGGGTCTCAGGTGGAGGTCTTTCCCATCACCTCATGCCTAGTCCTTTTAACTGGAGATGCCAGGGATTGAACCTGGGACCTTCTGCATACTGAGCAGATGCTCTGCCACTGAGCCACAGCCTATCTCCATTAGTCTCCAGCGTCTCAGGCTGAGGTCTTTCCCATCACCTCCTGCCTGGTCCTTTCCACTGGAGATGGCGGGGATTGAACCTGGGACCTTCTGCATACTGAGCAGATGCTCTGCCACAGAGCCACAGCCCTTCCTCATTAGTCTCCAGGGTCTCAGGCTGAGGTCTTTCCCATCACCTCCTACCTGGTCCTTTTATCTGGAGTTGCCGGGGATTGAACCTGGGACCTTCTGCATGCCAAGCAGAGGCTCTCCCACTGAGCCACAGCCCTTCTCCATTAGTCTTCAGAGTCTCAGGCTAAGGTCTTTCCCATCACCTACCGCTTGGTGCTTTTAACTGGAGATGTCGGGGATTGAACCTGGGACCTTCTGCATGCCAAGCAGAGGCTCTCCCACCGAGCCACAGCCCTTCCCCATTAGTCTCCAGGGTCTCAGGCTGAGGTCTTTCCCATCACCTCCCGCCTGGTCCTTTTAGGTGGAGATGCCGGGGTCTGAACCTGGGATCTTCTGCATGCCAAGCAGAGGCTCTGCCACTGAGGCACGGCCCCTCTTTGAAACTGTTTCTGGCAGGGGCTGCTCGTTCCTGTCCAAAACCCGCGTCATCCAAGAGCACGGGGGCCGTGCTGTGATCATCGCCGACAACGCCTACGACAACGACAGCTCTTACGTGGAGATGATCCAGGACAGCACCAGCCAGACGGCGGACATCCCAGCCCTCTTCCTCCTTGGGAGAGATGGGTAAGTGGCCAAGAGCCGGACAGCTGCAGGGTGGAGTCTTGTCGTCCCGGCGCAAGCTGGCTTGGAGCCTTGAGGCAGGCAGATCCACCTCTGTTTTAGGAGGGAAACAGACAGAGCAAACTAGTTGGACTGTCCAAGCAAGGCAGGCTATTTCTGTGGCAAACAGCAGAGGTGAGAAATATCTTCTGTCACCAAGGACAGCGTTGCGTGATTCTTTTTCGCAGTGGGAAATTGCAAGAAGTGGCAGTGACTGAATTCTCAAGGGGAGAATGCGGTGGGGGAGGAGTGAGAAGAGTCTGTTTAAACCTTTCATAAGAACATAAGAGAAGGTATGTTGGATCAGGCCAGTGGCCCATCCAGTCCAACACTCTGTGTCACATAAGAGAAGCCCTGTTGGATCAGGCCAGTGGCCCATCCAGTCCAACACTCTGTGTCACATAAGAATATAAGAGAAGCCATGTTGGATCAGGCCAATGGCCCATCCAGTCCAACACTCTGTGTCACATAAGAATATAAGAGAAGCCATGTTGGATCAGGCCAATGGCCCATCCAGTCCAACACTCTGGGCGTTTTCGCACTGACCTTACTCCGGAGCGACGTCCTTCTTCACCGCGCAGCGTCTGCGCGGATTTCGCACCAATTGCTCTGCAGAACCCGGAAGAGCCACAAAGTCCCGCAGCTTTTGCGTCGCAAATGTAAACCGCCAAAAACCAGTTTACATTTGCGACGTAAAAGCCGCGAGACTTTGTGGCTCTTCCGGGTTCTGCGGAGCAATTGGTGCGAAATCTGCGCAGACGCTGCGCGGTGAAGAGGGATGACGCTCCGGAGTAAGGTCAGTGCGAAAACGCCCTCTGTGTCACATAAGAACATAAGAGACGCCATGTTGGATCAGGCCAGTGGCCCATCCAGTCCAGCACTCTGTGTCACATAAGAACATAGGAGAAGCCATGTTGGATCAGGCCAGTGGCCCATCCAGTCCAACACTCTGTGTCACATAAGAACATAGGAGAAGCCGTGTTGGATTAGGCCAGTGGCCCATCCAGTCCAACACTCTATGTCACATAAGAACATAAGAGAAGCCCTGTTGGATCAGGCCAATGGCCCATCCAGTCCAACACTCTGTGTCAAATAAGAGAAGCCCTGTTGGGTCAGGCCAATGGCCCATCCAGTCCAACACTCTGTGTCACAGAAGAACATAAGAGAAGCCATGTTGGATCAGGCCAGTGGCCCATCCAGTCCCAACACTCTGTGTCACATAAGAACATAAGAGAAGCCCTGTTGGATCAGGCCAATGGCCCATCCAGTCCAACACTCTGTGTCAAATAAGAGAAGCCCTGTTGGATCAGGCCAATGGCCCATCCAGTCCAACACTCTGTGTCAAATAAGAGAAGCCCTGTTGGATCAGGCCAATGGCCCATCCAGTCCCAACACTCTGTGTCACATAAGAACATAAGAGAAGCCATGTTGGATCAGGCCAATGGCCCATCCAGTCCAACACTCTGTGTCACATAAGAACATAAGAGAAGCCCTGTTGGATCAGGCCAATGGCCCATCCAGTCCGACACTCTGTGTCACATAAGAGAAGCCATGTTGGATCAGGCCAGTGGCCTCCAGTCCAACACTCTGTGTCAAATAAGAGAAGCCCTGTTGGGTCAGGCCAATGGCCTATCCAGTCCAACACTCTGTGTCACAGAAGAACATAAGAGAAGCCCTGTTGGGTCAGGCCAGTGGCCCATGCAGTCCAACACTCTGTGTCACATAAGAACATAAGAGAAGCCCTGTTGGGTCAGGCCAATGGCCCATGCAGTCCAACACTCTGTGTCACAGAAGAACATAAGAGAAGCCCTGTTGGGTCAGGCCAATGGCCCATGCAGTCCAACACTCTGTGTCACATAAGAACATAAGAGAAGCCCTGTTGGGTCAGGCCAATGGCCCATGCAGTCCAACACTCTGTGTCACATAAGAACATAAGAGAAGCCCTGTTGGGTCAGGCCAATGGCCCATCCAGTCCAACACTCTGTGTCACATAAGAACATAAGAGAAGCCCTGTTGGGTCAGGCCAATGGCCCATGCAGTCCAACACTCTGTGTCACATAAGAACATAAGAGAAGCCCTGTTGGGTCAGGCCAATGGCCCATGCAGTCCAACACTCTGTGTCACATAAGAACATAAGAGAAGCCCTGTTGGGTCAGGCCAATAGCCCATCCAGTCCAACACTCTGTGTCACATAAGTACATAAGAGAAGCCCTGTTGGGTCAGGCCAATGGCCCATGCAGTCCAACACTCTGTGTCACATAAGAACATAAGAGAAGCCCTGTTGGGTCAGGCCAATGGCCCATGCAGTCCAACACTCTGTGTCACAGAAGAACATAAGAGAAGCCCTGTTGGGTCAGGCCAATGGCCCATCCAGTCTGTGGCGGAACCGGCCCGATTCTGCCTTCAGACCCGGTCCCGTCAGCTCCCTACGGAGTCGCCAACTCCTGGAGAGAGCTATGTCTCCTCCTGCCCCTTGGGCTCGCTGCCACCACCTGCTCAGTCCCGGGGTTCAGATTGAGAGGAACAGGACTCCCAATCCCCCTCTCCAGCTGTGAGGCCAGGCCTCCAGGTCCTCTGCCACCCTGCACTTGGGTTTCACAGAGACCTCAGCGCTTCTTTGGGGCACCCCTGGAGGATTGGCACCTTATCCAACTGCATGCCTTCCCCCCTTCACCTGGGGCCCCCTTCTTAACACAGCGTGGCCTAAAGCGGTTTGGGGATCTATGTGGTACAGAGATTGCCAGTATTTAAAACAGAAAAAACATTTATTTAAAAGAGAAAAATATAGGAAAAGAAAAACACCAAAACAAAAGCAGTTGCATCTACAAAATTAGCACAGCACAGCCCAGCACAGCAAAGCCCAGCACAGCAAACAGCATAACAAAATAAAGTTGATTATAAACGCATCCGGCTGGCCCTGATCTAAACTTGCCCTGTCTTGTGAAGTACTTACTTAGTCTGCCTGCCTGGAGGCCTCATTTTCCTGAGCAGGCCTCCCCCAGGCCGGAGCTCAGAGGCAAGCAGCCTCTCTTCCCGAGCCTCTGCTCCAAACTGAGAAACTCTTCCTGCCTAGCACATGGCAAGAACAACAGCCCTTCCTGCCTCTCTAGGAGACTTTCCCCCTAGCGTTGTTGGTTTGGCTCAGGAAGGGAGGGGGGGAGTGAGGGGAAGGCTACAAAGCCTGCTGAATGGATTTACTGATCCCTGCCTTTTTGGATGAAGCACCAACACTCTCAGATGGCGTTTCTCCACACTTCCCCCTCCTTAAATTCTGAGCCGGAGGGGTTGCCTCCTACAGAGGTGACCCCGTAGCAGAATCCAAACAAACAAGGAGAAACCCGTTAACCAAAACATTACACAAACATTCAGGTATTTCTCCAATAATACACAAAGTCCAGCACCCTAGGTGCCCATGTCCTTTCTGGACAAAACGTTGCATGGCTGCATGCAGCAGGAATGTCCAGTCTTTAAGATGTACTCCTCCGTCTCCCAGGACCACCTCTGGAGTCTGGTGCTCTCCCTCCGTTGCTGCTGTTGCTGGGGTGAGGGGTCCATCAAAGGAGGAAATCCCTGGCCCCACATATGGGGTTGGAAACTGCCCAGTTCCCACACAGTTGCTTCTTCTTTATCCCTCATTGGTGGAATGTTCCCTCTATCCACTCTGTCCTCCCAGAAAACCACCTCTGGGGCTCCAAACAATTGCTGTCCCAGCTTCTTTTTGTCTCCTTCCTTCCTACCTATATGCACCACCATGGACCTCTCAGAGAATGGCTGTGGTATATTCACCTGCACCACTTGAACTGCCTTTCCCATTTTCTCCATAGCCACCACATAAGTAGCCTCGTCTAGGTCATCCACAATCATATGGGGTCCCTCCCATTCCACTTTCCGTTCACCAGTATGAAGTGGCAGGGAAACCATCACCCTATCCCCTGTCTCAACTTCTGAGAACTCCACTTCCTGGTCCCTTGCCAACTCACACAGTGGTTCCAGCCTAGGGTCACTTTGAACCTCAGACAGGAACATTTCTGGCTGCCCCAGACTTCCTATCATCTGTTCCTTCAAGCCACCCCTAGTCCCACTGTTTCCAGAACACTTAGCCAAAGTTGGATCTGGGTTCTCCGCCCCCTCAGTTGCTTTTTCAGTGTCAACCAACTGAGCTCCTTCCTGCCTGGAAGACTCCACAGCAACCTGCTGCCCTTGCGGAAATTGGCACCCCTCTTCCCATTGGGCACACCCTCCTGCAGGGTTTGAGACAGGCTGGTCCTCCCCCTCCCTGGTTGGTGGTGAGGTGGCTTCCCTAAAGTTGCCTTCCTCCCCCCACCTTCCCCTGAGGGTTTGGCTTGGGTTCTCAGTCCCCTCGATTGGCTTTTCAGCACTACCAAACTGACCCCCTTCCTGCCTGGAAGGTTCCACAGCTTCCCAGGATTCCTGTCTGCCCTGCTTCAAGACGACCTGTTTTGAGAGCGTCTCGGACGATCCCACTTCCTGATCCACAGCTACTTGGTGAACCGGTTCCAACCTAAGGCCGCTCCGGACCCCCTTCTGGAACCGCTCCCGTTCCCCCAAGCCTTCAGCTATGTGCTCCTCTGAGCCCACATTAGCCTTGCTGCTCTCAGAACCTCCTGTGAAATCTCCACTCTCCACCTCGGTCTCTTCAGCTTGCACATCCTTTACGCTAGACAGGTTCCCTTCCTCGCTAGGAACATCCACAGCCTCTTGCTGCACTTGGGGAAAGCTACACCCCTTCTCCCCTTGAGAACACCCTACTCCAGGGCTTGAGACAGGCTGGTCCTCCCCCTCCTGGGTGACTGCCCTCTCTTCGTCCTCAATAACCTGGGCTATTTCCCCCTCCCTGGTTGGTGGTGAGGCGGCTTCCTTAAAGTTGCCTTCCTCCTCCCACTTTCCCCTGGGGGTTTGGCTGCGGGGTACAGCCTTGATAGAGTACTGGCCAACCAACAAATCCCGGCCCAATAACACTGGAACTGTCTGTTCCTTCATTACCCCAAATTCAGAATAGGACTTACATTCTTGTGGAGCCAAACCCCTGAACTGCTTTCGGGAGTGGTCTGGCCCCAGTTTAAACCTTTTAAATACAGTGGCCTTATAGGCCGCAAAAGTTATCCCCCCATCTTCCATAGGCATGCTGTAATAGATGGCTGAAAGCTCTCCAGTCAGGTTGCTACAGAGGTAAGACATATAGTCCTCCTCTGCAATCCCCCACTGTTTGGCTGCCCTCTCAAAGTTGGAGAGGTATATGGAGGGGTCTTCTCCCTCTTGGTACTCTGCAAAGTCCTTGGGGGTGACTTGGATCTCTTTGCTTAGTTCAGCTTCCAGACGTAGCACCTCAAGCTCATGGCGACGTTGCTCCTCCTGCTCCCGTCTGCGGATATCAGCTCTCTCTTTTTCTTCCTGCCGGCGGATCTCTGCTTCTTCCTGTCTGCGGATCGCATCCCTCTCTGCTTGTCGTTCCTCTCTCTCTCTTTCCTCCCGTCTGCGGACTGCATCCCTCTCTGCTTGTCGTTCCTCTCTCTCTCGTTCCTCCCGTCTGCGGACTGCATCCCTCTCTGCTTGTCGTTCCTCTCTCTCTCTTTCCTCCCGTCTGCGGACTGCATCCCTCTCTGCTTGTCGTTCCTCTCTCTCTCTGCGCTCTTGGTACGCCTTGGTACGTATTCTTGCCAGTTCCAACTGTAGCTGCAAGGTTACTTCTGACTGGGTGGGGGCCATTTTTGCAAGTGCCACTGCATGCTGATGATACTCCAAAAGGAGGTCTTTCATATCTACTACAGTCATGTTGTCACACTCCAGCTTGTGCTTTGCACACTCTTCCTGGAGCTGTGGCTTTGTCATCTTCAGGATTTCCAGCATCTTAGCACGCTCCATCCTAACTAGCTAAACTTTCCCTACTCCAGTTGACCCGAAAATAAAACAAAACCGCTATTGCTTCCTCTGGGTGCTTGCACGTATCAAAAAGCAAAAATGCCTGGCCAATCAAGTTCTCTGTTTGTTCTCATCCCACCGCTGCCGCCAAGTGTGGCGGAACCGGCCCGATTCTGCCTTCAGACCCGGTCCCGTCAGCTCCCTACGGAGTCGCCAACTCCTGGAGGGAGCTATGTCTCCTCCTGCCCCTTGGGCTCGCTGCCACCACCTGCTCAGTCCCGGGGTTCAGATTGAGAGGAACAGGACTCCCAATCCCCCTCTCCAGCTGTGAGGCCAGGCCTCCAGGTCCTCTGCCACCCTGCACTTGGGTTTCACAGAGACCTCAGCGCTTCTTTGGGGCACCCCTGGAGGATTGGCACCTTATCCAACTGCATGCCTTCCCCCCTTCACCTGGGGCCCCCTTCTTAACACAGCGTGGCCTAAAGCGGTTTGGGGATCTATGTGGTACAGAGATTGCCAGTATTTAAAACAGAAAAAACATTTATTTAAAAGAGAAAAATATAGGAAAAGAAAAACACCAAAACAAAAGCAGTTGCATCTACAAAATTAGCACAGCACAGCCCAGCACAGCAAAGCCCAGCACAGCAAACAGCATAACAAAATAAAGTTGATTATAAACGCATCCGGCTGGCCCTGATCTAAACTTGCCCTGTCTTGTGAAGTACTTACTTAGTCTGCCTGCCTGGAGGCCTCATTTTCCTGAGCAGGCCTCCCCCAGGCCGGAGCTCAGAGGCAAGCAGCCTCTCTTCCCGAGCCTCTGCTCCAAACTGAGAAACTCTTCCTGCCTAGCACATGGCAAGAACAACAGCCCTTCCTGCCTCTCTAGGAGACTTTCCCCCTAGCGTTGTTGGTTTGGCTCAGGAAGGGAGGGGGGGAGTGAGGGGAAGGCTACAAAGCCTGCTGAATGGATTTACTGATCCCTGCCTTTTTGGATGAAGCACCAACACTCTCAGATGGCGTTTCTCCACACAGTCCAACACTCTGTGTCACATAAGAACATAAGAGAAGCCATGTTGGATCAGGCCAGTGGCCTCCAGTCCAACACTGTGTCTCATAAGAATATGTGGCTCCTCTTATGTTCTTATGGATCCTGTCCCCTTTCAACCTCCTCTTCTCCATACTGAACACCCCCTAGTTCCTCAGCCTGTTCTGGTATGGCTTGCAGAGTTCTATCCTGTCCCGGATGTTCTGTTCTGCCCTGGGTGGCCCAGGATGGCCCAATCTCAACAGATCTCTGAAGCTAAGCCAGGTTGGCCCTGGTTACTACTTGGATGAGGGATCACCATGGAAACCCAGGGTTGCTATGCAGAGGCAGGCAACGGCAAGCTCCCTCTGTTCGTGTTTTGCCTTGGAATCTCTACAGGGCTGCCCCAAGCCGGTCTCAACTTGAAGGCACTTTACCCCCTTCTGTTCTACCTCGAAGGGAGGAAAACAGGGGAGGGGGATTTTTCAACAGAGACATGGCAGAAAGGGGAAGGATTGAGCAGAACCACCACCCCCCCACACAGAAGATTCAGCCTCTTGAAGCTTAGCGTCAGCGTTTGCATATTCTCAGCAGCTGAGTGGGTGGAAGAGAAAAGACTCCTGAAAGTACACGTGACATGCAATTTATTCTGGGGGAGAATAAGTCCATCTAGTCACAGATTACAGAAACACAGCTGTGTGCACAGTGAACCTTTTTGGAGCGGCTGGTTCGGATGGATTTGCTGTAGCCAGCACAGTGTGGACCTGATTTGGACTTCATTGCTGGGAGACTTCATTGAACCCCATGGAAGTACAGGGTGAAGGGCTGGAAAATACACACAGAGAGACACCCAAAAGCCATCTGATAATTTCACCTGAACCCAGGAGGGGCCGTGGCTCAGTGGTAGAGCCTCTGCTTGGCATGCGGAAGGTCCCAGGTTCAATCCCCAGCATCTCCAGTTAAAAGGACCAGGCAGTAGGAGATGTGAAAGACCTCAGCCTGAGACCCTGGAGACTAATGGAGAAGGGCTGTGGCTCAGTGGTAGAGCCTCTGCTTGGCATGCAGAAGGTCCCAGGTTCAATCCCCGGCATCTCCAGTTGAAAGGACCAGGCAGGAGGTGATGGGAAAGACCTCAGCCTGAGACCCTGGAGACTAATGGAGAAGGGCTCTGGCTCAGTGGTCGAGCCTCTGCTTGGCATGCAGAAGGTCCCAAGTTCAATCCCCAGCATCTCCAGTTAAAAGGACCAGGCAGGAGGTGGTGGGAAAGACCTCAGCCTGAGACCCTGGAGACTAATGGAGAAGGGCTGTGGCTCAGTGGTCGAGCCTCTGCTTGGCATGCAGAAGGTCCCAGGTTCAGTCCCCAGCATCTCTACTTAAAAGGACCAGGCAGGAGGTGATGGGAAAGACCTCAGCCTGAGACCCTGGAGACTAATGGAGAAGGGCTGTGGCTCAGTGGTCGAGCCTCTGCTTGGCATGCAGAAGGTCCCAGGTTCAGTCCCCAGCATCTCTACTTAAAAGGACCAGGCAGGAGGTGATGGGAAGGACCTCAGCCTGAGATTGTTTCCATGTGTGCAGTGTAGCCCAGGAGATCCTACAATTGTCTGACTGCCAGAAGCTCTAGACCTTTAGCATTATCCAGGGTGAACCATGAGGAGACGAGCTAGAATTGCACCCTGGTTGCATATTATTATAGGCTTTCTATGTATAACTCCTGCCATACTATAAATAACATGTTCCTGAGACCCTGGAGATCCAATGCCTGTCTGAATAGACTCTGAAGGACCAAGGCAACTTCATGTAATCATAATTTCTGATCAGTGGTGATGCAGCATTACACATAGTCAAAGATGTGGCTGATAGGCTGTAGGGAAGTGCTCCTAGTCCAGCATCTTCCTGTCTCGCACAGCGGCCAAGCAGTTGCTTTGGCTCCCAACAACAGGGCAGAGAAGCTGAGGCCTTCCCCTGAGAAGAACATCAGGGGAACCCTGCTGGATCAGACCAGTGGGGGTCCATCTAGTCCAGCCTCGTGCCTCACACAGTGGCCGGCCAGTTCCTCTGGAGGGACAACAAGGCAGAGAGGCTGAGATCTTCCCCTGAGAAGAACATCAGAAGAGCCCTGCTGGATCAGACCAGTGAGGGTCCATCTAGTCCCGCATTCTGTCTCACACGGGGGCCAGCTAGTTCCTCTGGAGGGTCAACAACAGGGCAGAGAGACTGAGGCCTTCCCCTGAGAAGAGCATTAGAAGAGCCCTGCTGGATCAGACCAGTGAGGGTCCATCTAGACCAGCATCTTGCCTCACACAGTGGCCAACCAGTTCCTCTGGAAGGCCAGGAACAGGGCAGAGAGGCTCAGGCCTTCCCCTGAGAAGAACATCAGAAGAGCCCTGCTGGGTCAGACCAGGGAGGGTCCATCTAGACGAGCATCCTGTCTACCACAGTGGCCAACCAGTTCCTCTGGAGGGACAACAAGGCAGAGAGGCTGAGATCTTCCCCTGAGAAGAACATCAGAAGAGCCCTGCTGGATCAGACCAGTGAGGGTCCATCTAGTCAAGCATTCTGTCTCACACAGGGGCCAGCTAGTTCCTCTGGAGGGTCAACAGCAGGGCAGAGAGACTGAGGCCTTCCTCTGAGAAGAGCATTAGAAGAGCCCTGCTGGATCAGACCAGTGAGGGTCCATCTAGACCAGCATCTTGCCTCACACAGTGGCCAACCAGTTCCTCTGGAAGGCCAGGAACAGGGCAGAGAGGCTGAGGCCTTTAGAAGAACATCAGAAAAGCCCTGCTGGATCAGACCAGTGAGGGTCCACCTAGTCCAGCCTCCTGTCTCACACAGTGGCCAACCAGTTCCTTTGGAGGGCCAACAACAGGGCAGAGAGGCTGAGGCCACCCCCTGAAGTTGCTTCCTGGCTCTGGGACTCAGAGGTTGACCAACTCTGACCACAAGAGGCCAGCTGTCCATTTATGGTGGAGTGCCCAAAGGTCTGCCAGTGTGTGGGGCCCCTCCAAGCACCCTGGAGAAGATGAAGCTCTGCCAGGCATTTTTACGCTCTCAGGAAAGTGGCCCAGCCGACCCAAAGGATTTGGACTTTGGTTTCTAATAGATCCCAAGCTCACTTTGCTTTCTTGAGTCGCTATGCAGCGTGGAGCTGCTTGGATGGCCCTCCTTATCCTTGGAGGGAAGAGAAGCTTGTCTAAATGAGCATTGAATTAAAAATAAAATTGCGTAGGACAGCAGTGAGAGCTTCCAGAAATAGCCTCGAATTCAATTGAGCAACCTGTATTATAGAGCGCAGTGTGAGACGTATGAAGGTGCCTTCTCAGGAATCAGGCCCACAATGATCCATCAGCGTCAGAATCGTAGAGCTGGAAGCAACGTTCCCTCTAAGCTGCAGAGTCTTGTGAGCAAAAATTCTACTGCATAAATTAGTGTGCTCCAGGATCATCCTTCCTGAGCTAAGACAAAAATGTGTGAGCTGGAGGCTTAAAATCTGTGAGCTAGGCTAGCGCATGTTAACTCACCTTAGAGGGAACACTGGTTGGGAGGGACCTCCAGGGTCATCTAGTCCAGTGTTTCCCATTTGCAGGGTCGTGACCAGGAACCGGGCCACGGAAGCCTCACTACCGGGTCACAAGAAAAACCAAAGCTAGCCCCGCCCTCAGCAAGAGTCTCAGAGCAGCTCACAATCTCCTTTCCCTTCCTCCCCCACAACAGACACCCTGTGAGGTAGATGAAGATATTGGATTTATATCCCACCCTCCACTCTGAAGAGTCTCAGAGCGGCTCACAATCTCCTTTCCCTTCCACCCCCACAACAGGCACCCTGTGAGGTAGATGAAGATATTGGATTTATATCCCGCCCTCCACTCCAAAGAGTCTCAGAGCGGCTCACAATCTCCTTTATCTTCCTCACCCACAACAGACACCCTGTGAGGTAGATGAAGATATTGGATTTATATCCCGCCCTCCACGCCGAAGAGTCTCAGAGCAGCTCACAATCTCCTTTACCTTCCTCCCCCACAACAGACACCCTGTGAGGTGGGTTGGGCTGAGAGGGCTCTCCCAGAAGCTGCCCTTTCAAGGACAACCTCTGCCAGAGCTCTGGCTGACCCAAGGCCATGCTAGCCGGTGCCGTGGAGGAGTGGGGAATCAAACCCTGTTCTCCCAGATAAGAGTCTGCATACTTAACCACTACACCAAACTGGCTCTCTGACACAGGCTGCAAAGCCTGCTCTCCATTTGGCTTCCTTCCTTCCTTCCCCTGTCTCTCTGTTGTGCAGAAAGGAGCTAGCATTTAAGACTGACACAAGCTGCAAAGCCTGCTCTCCATTTGGCTTCCTTCCTTCCCCCATCTCTCTGTTGTGCAGATAAAAGCTAGCCTTGAAGACTGACACAGGCTGCAAAGCCTGCTCTCCATTTGCTTTCCTTCCTTCCCCCATCTCTCTGTTATGCAGATAAAAACTAGCCTTGAAGACTGACACAGGCTGCAAAGCCTGCTCTCCATTTGGCTTCCTTCCTTCTCCCATCTCTCTGTTGTGCAGAGAAAAGCTAGCCTTGAAGACTGACACAGGCTGCAAAGTCTGAGCTCTGTTTGGCTCCTTCCTTCCCCTGTTGTGCAGACAAAAAGCTAGCCTTGAAGACTGACACAGGCTGCAAGTCTGAGCTCTGTTTGGCTCCTTCCTTCCCCCGTCTCTGTGTTGTGCAGAAAGGAGCTGGGCTGCCTCTCCTTCCTTCTCCCCCCCCCCCCCATTTTTACCAAATGACCCCTGGGCAGAATTGTTGCTGGCTGAGGTCATCTGATGGTGAGGAAGGCTTTTTTTTCTTTGCCCCCCCTCTTCTTTCTTTCCCTGCAAGTGATGCTCTGTATTCTTGGTGCTGGGAGGGGGGGAAGCAACAGTGGGAGGGCTTCTAGTGCCCTGGCCCCATTGGTGGACATTCTGGAAGTGACATCACAGGAAAAGGTGGCGTTTTGGTTCAGTGTATCCCATAAGTGACATCACTTGGCCCTTGACACCACAGGAAATGACATAATCCCTGTCTCCCGGCTCCACCCCCAAAGTCTCCTGGCTCCACCTCCAAATTTTAGTGGGTCACGAAGGAGAAGTGTAAAAATAACCAGGCCACGGGAAAGAAAAGTTTGGGAAACCCTGATCTAGTCCAACCCCCTGTCCAGTGCAGGAACTCCACAAATCCCTCCCCTCACATCCATGCATCCCCACTGACTCCTGCTCCCTGTCGAGAAGATGGCAGAAACCTCCAGTATCCCTTGCCAAAGCGGCCTGGAGAGAAATTGTCCACATAGAATGGCAGCAGTTCTCCAGGGTCTAAGGCTGAGGCCTTTCCCATGATTTACTGCTGTCTCGTACTAACTGGGGATGCCGGCGATTGAACCTGGGACCTTCTGCATGAGAGGCAGGTGTGCAGACTCTTATCTGGGAGAACCGGGTTTGATTCCCCACTCCTCCACTTGCACCTGCTGGAATGGCCTTGGGTTAGCCAGAGCTCTCTTATCTGGGAGAACCGGGTTGGATTCCCCACTCCTCCACTTGCACCTGCTGGAATGGCCTTGGGTCAGCCAGAGGTCTCTTATCTGGGAGAACCGGGTTTGATTCCCCACTCCTCCACTTGCAGCTGCTGGAATGGCCTTGGGTCAGCCAGAGCTCTCTTATCTGGGAGAATGGGTTGGATTCCCCACTCCTCCACTTGCACCTGCTGGAATGGCCTTGGGTTAGCCAGAGCTCTCTTATCTGGGAGAACCGGGTTGGATTCCCCACTCCTCCACTTGCACCTGCTGGAATGGCCTTGGGTTAGCCAGAGCTCTCTTATCTGGGAGAACCGGGTTGGATTCCCCACTCCTCCACTTGCACCTGCTGGAATGGCCTTGGGTCAGCCAGAGGTCTCTTATCTGGGAGAACCGGGTTTGATTCCCCACTCCTCCACTTGCAGCTGCTGGAATGGCCTTGGGTCAGCCAGAGCTCTCTTATCTGGGAGAATGGGTTGGATTCCCCACTCCTCCACTTGCACCTGCTGGAATGGCCTTGGGTTAGCCGGAGCTCTCTTATCTGGGAGAACCGGGTTGGATTCCCCACTTCTCCACTTGCACCTGCTGGAATGGCCTTGGGTCAGCCAGAGCTCTCTTATCTGGGAGAACCGGGTTGGATTCCCCACTCCTCCACTTGCACCTGCTAGCATGGTCTTGGGTCAGTCATAGCTCTGGCGGAGGTTGTCCTTGAAAGGGCAGCTGCTGTGAGAGCCCTCTCAGCCCTACCACCTCACAGGGTGTCTGTTGTGGGAGAGGAAGGGAAAGTAATTTAAGAGAGCCAATTTGGTGTAGTGGTTAAGTGCGAGAACTCTTATCTGGGAGAAGCGGGTTTGATTCCCCACTCCTCCACTTGCACCTGCTGGAATGGCCTTGGGTCAGCCATAGCTCTCGCAAAGTTGTCCTTGAAAAGACTGCCACTGAAAGAGCTCTCTCAGCCCCACCTACCTCACGAGGTGTCTGTTGTGGGGGGGGGGTGTGGAGAAGGTAATTGTGACCGCTCTGAGACTCAGATTCAAAGTGTACGGCGGGATATAAATCCAGTATCATCATCTTATGAACCGTTAACCTCTATTCCAGTGTATTTGAGGAAGTGTGCATGCACATGAAACTCACGCCTTGTTGGTTTTAAAGGTGCCCCTTGACTCAAAAGCAGATGCTGTAACCCTGAGCCAGTGTACTGGTCAGAGGTGGATCTGTTGATTTTGTCAGGGCTCTTTTTGTAGCAGGAGCTCCTTAGCATATGAGGCCACGCCCCCCCTGATGTAGCCTATCCTCCCGGAGCTTACAGTAGTTCCTGTACTAAGAGCCCTGTAAGCTCTCGTAGGATTGGCTACATCGAGGAGGCGTGGCCTAATATGCAAAGGAGTTCTGCTATTTAAAATAAAAAAAACCCTGGGTTTTGTGAATCCTCAGATGTACGTTGTATGGTCGTGTGTCTTTGCTGTAGACGTATTTTTTAACGTTTCATTTCATTTCTTTATTATTTATTTACCACGTACAATTTCTACCCCACCCTCGCCGCGAGTGGACTCAGGGCGGCTAAGAAGCAATACTATAATACAATTTAAAACCCAATAAAATACAATTTGAAACGTTTTAAAGATATTTTGTGGTGCTGTACAACTTTGGTATGGCGGGATCTTTTTTTTTTTTTTTGCTATTAGTGATCTATTGTGTAGAGCAGGAGTGGCCAGTAGGAGCTCTCCAGATGTTTTTTGCCTACAGCTCCCATCAGCCCCAGCCATTGGCCATGCTGGCTGGGGCTGATGGGAGTTGTAGGCAAAAAGCATCTGGAGCGCTACCGTCGGCCACCCCTGGTGTATGGTGATCTAGTGATCATATAATGTTTGTAACTTCTCAGCAATGCTTCCCGGTTAGGTGTTGAAGGTCTAACATCGGCCCTCCTGAAGAGTTCCGGTGAGCTCAAAAACATGCAGTCCGTTATGTGTGGAGGGGAGGTATAAACCTTGATCATTTCCGCAGGGCCTGTAAGACCACCCTCTTTAAACTGGCGTTTATGAAGAGCCGAACTATAAGTGCATAACAAAGAAACATCAAAATAGTCCAGTCCGGAGATCCGCCATCAATACCAACTGACAGGCATAGCGTCAAATGATAATATTACGGTTAGAGTTAATGTAATGCTATTAGATTAGTAACGTTTTTTAATTAATGTACTAATTGGTTTTAAGGTTAATTTAATGTTTTATTAATGTATTGTTATTTTCTGTTGTTGTTAGCCGCCCTGAGCCTGCTTGGCGGGGGAGGGCGGGATATAAATAAATAAAAAATAATTTTTTACCAAAGGGACTCCTTATGTACTTAGGTTCTGCTCTTCTTCCCAGCCTGAAATAGATTCTCTGGAGCATATATTTTTAAATTTTCCTTTTCATACAGCAAGCCGAAGGGGAATTATTAGCCTGCTGTTGGAAAGATTCCCTGGCAGATCAAATAAATTCAAATTAGATTATCTTCTGTCAGACAGGAACCACCAAACAACAAGACAGGTGGCTAGGTTCTGTTCCCAGGTTTATAAAGAACGCAAAAAGGGAGACGAATAGGCCAAACAGTAAAAACTTTTCACAAGTTGAAAGTGACTTTTTAAAAACGGTTCAGAGAGTTCAATGATCATCTTTTAATTTTTTTTTTTACTATTATAACCCTCAAGTCATAACATGCAGATTCTTCGTGGGATTTTTTTTATAAGGTACTTTTAAGGTTGTTTGAGATGGCTAAAATGTTCTGGTCAATGACTGTAACAATAAACTGAATTGAACTGTCGTGGAGTTGGTCCTAATAAAAAGTATTACACGGATCAGGGCTTTTTTTTGTAGCAGTAACTCCTTTGCATATTAGGCCACACCCCTCTGATGTAGCCAATCCTCCACGACCTTACAGGGCTCTTAGTACAGGGCCTACTGTAAGCTCCAGGAGAACTGGCTACAACAGGGAAGTGTGGCCTAATATGCAAAGGAGTTCCTGCTACAAAAAAAGCCTTGAGATGGATCAGGGTTTTGCTTTTTTGCCAAATCCCATTTGTTCCCCTCTTTCCAGGTACATGATCCGGCGTTCCTTGGAGCAACATGGACTCCCATGGGCCGTCATTTCCATCCCCGTCAACGTCACCAGCATCCCGACTTATGAACTCATGCAACCCCCGTGGACTTTCTGGTAGTAAAGGAAAGACCCTGCTTTTGGACAAACCTAGGACCGAAAAAGCCTCTCCAACAGAGAGGAGGGGGGTCAAGACTCTGTACCCCAACTCTGCTGGAACAGAAGCAAGTGGGGTTTTTGTCCTCTGTAGTCTTCCAGAAGTCATACTTTCCGATACTCTCATGTGCAGAGAGTGTTTGTCCACAGTGAGCCAGACAGCATAGTGTAGCGCTGACCGACATAAGTTCTTCAGCTTCTTAGACCTCTAATTTGGATCGTACCCGGATCTTGACTGAGCAAGCCATAAGCACCACCAGTTTGGTGTAGTGGTGAAGCGCGCGCTCTTATCTGGGAGAACCGGATTTGATTCCCCACTCCTCCACTTGCGCCTGCTGGAATGGCCCTGGGTCAGCCATAGCTCTCGTAGAAGTTGTCCTTGAAAGGGCAGCTTCTGTCAGAGCTCTCTCAGCTGCACCCACCTCACAGAGTGTCTGTTGTGGGGGAGGAAGGGAAGGTAATTGTAAGAGAGCCAGTTTGGTGTAGTGAAGCGCGCGGACTCTGAAAGGGCAGCTCTCTCAGCCCCACCTACCTCACAGGCTGTCTGTTGTGGGGAAGGAAGGCAAAGCCTCTCTGAGTGGAGAGCGGAATATTAATCCAATGTCGTCGTCTTCTTCGGCTGCTCAAAAGCAGTTCTGTCAGAGCTCTCTCAGCTCCACCTACCTCGCAGGGTGTCTGCTGTGGGGAGGGGAAGGAAAAGGAGATTTTGACAGTTTCAGCACAAGATGGCGGCCACAAAATGGCATCCACAGCCTACCTACATTCAAACAGTATAGATCAGGGGTGGCCAACGGTAGCTCTCCAGATGTTTTTTTTGGCCTACAACTCCCATCAGTCCCAGCCAGCATGACCAATGGCTGGGGCTGATGGGAGTTGTAGGCAAAAAAACATCTGGAGAGCTACCGTTTGCCACCCTGGTATAGATCCTTGTGCCATGGTGGCAGCACATGTTAAAAGTCTGCACGGTTAATCAGATCTCCAGTGGCCAATCAGAAGCCCGACTGGGCAGGAGCCCCGCCCACTTTCTGAGAGCACTTGGCTGCCAGCACCGGTGACCCCTGGAATCAGGCCTTGAATTCAGCAGGAGCTCACAGGAGCACAGCTCCTGAACCTTTCTGATGGTCCCCCTCCCCACCTTGTCCATTGAATAGTAGGTGCAGCTGCATAACAATCCCTGGATTAAGAGAGCGGGCAGCCAGCCAGCCACCAGGGGCTTTGCCACACCCCCAGCAGCCCTCATTAGCCCCTGGAGAAGCCCACACCACCCTTTCTCCACTTCTTAATGCGATTTTGGGCGGCAGGTAGCTTGCTGGCCTTTTGACTGGAGCGGGTGAGCAGCCAAGGAGAGCCCCAGGCAAGTGAGGCCTGCTTGGATCTCTAGCCAGCCCAAGGAGGTCTCGCTCCCCCGGGGCTCTTCTTTCTTGCATCAGGTTGCTTTTGGCTGGGGGGGGGGGCGACGGCATATGCTAATGAGTTACGCTAATGAGCTCCACCACCTAATTTTCTACAAAACGAGCCCCGCCTGGAATACATACTTGGAATGGGAAGCTGGCCCGCTTTGAGGAAGGTCACACCGCTCAGAACTCTGAAACGGGAGAATTTTGCTCAGCTGGTAGTTCTAAAGCAAAAGAAGCCAGCTTGACTTCGCAGTCCCCGTATAGGCAAAAACTCCTCCCCAAGAGATGGCTGTAAAAGCTGGGGGGGGGGGGGGGTTTTCAGTCGTCGTTCGGTCCCTTCCAAGGAATGACTGCATCTGCAATTTTGGGATAGTGGTTCAGTGTGCAGACTCTTATCTGGGAGACCCGGGTTTGATCCCCCACTCCTCCACTTGCACCTGCTGGGATGGCCTTGGGTCAGCCATAGCTCCTATCTGGGAGAATCGGGTTGGATTCCCCACTCCTCCACTTGCACCTGCTGGGATGGCCTTTGGTCAGCCAGAGCTCTCTTATCTGGGAGAACCAGGTTTGATCCCCCACTCCTCCACTAGCACCTGCTGGAATGGCCTTGGGTCAGCCAGAGCTCCTATCTGGGAGAACCGGGTTGGATTCCCCACTCCTCCACTTGCACCTGCTGGGATGGCCTTGGGTCAGCCATAGCTCTGGCAGGAGTTGTCCCTGAAAGGGCAGCTTCTGGGAGAGCTCTCTCAGCCCCACCTACCTCACAGGGTGTCTGTTGTGGGGGGGGGGCGGGAAGAAGATATAGAAGAAACTCTCTTTTCCATCCAATCCAGCCATGACATTCTAATAACGCCCCCCCCCCATTTTCCTTGCCACAACTGTAAGCTGCTCTTGATTCCCCAATTCAGAGGAGGGAAAGGTATAAATTTGCAGTTGTCTTCCTCTTTTTGGAAAGAGTTGGATTTGCAATTTCCTTTGTTAAAGAGATTGTCCACAGTGAGAACCCAGTTCCCACCACAGGTCTTTTTGTATTTGGTGCTTTGTTCCCCTTCAAAAAAACAACAACGCTATTGCCCCTTGCTTTGCGTGTTGACACAGCCTTCTACTGAAGCAGACGCTGGGTCCATCAAAGGCAGTATTGTCTACGCAGACTGGCAGCAGCTCTGCAGGGTCTCAGGCTGAGGTCTTTCCCATCACCTCCTGCCTGGTCCTTTTAACTGGAGATGCTGGGGATTGAACCAGGGACCTTCTGCATGCCAAGCAGAGGCTCTCCCACTGAGCCACAGCCCTTCTCTGTTAATCTCCAGGGTCTCTGGCAGAGGTCTTTCCCATCACCTCCTGCCCAGTTCTTTTAACTGGAGATGCTGGGGATTGAACCTGGGACCTTCTGCATGCCAAGCAGAGGCTCTTCCATTGAGCCACAGCCCTTCTCCATTAGTCTCCAGGGTCTCAGGCTGAGGTCCTTCCCATCACCTGCCTGGTCCTTTTAACTGGAGATGCCGGGGATTGAACCAGGGACCTTCTGCATGCCAAGCAGAGGCTCTCCCACTGAGCCACAGCCCTTCTCTGTTAATCTCCAGGGTCTCAGGCAGAGGTCTTTCCCATCACCTCCTGCCCAGTTCTTTTAACTGGAGATGCCGGGGATTGAACCTGGGACCTTCTGCATGCCAAGCAGAGGCTCTGCCACTGAGCCATGGCCCTTCTCCATTAGTTTCCAGGGTCTCAGGCTGAGGTCTTTCCCATCACCTCCTGCTTGGTCCTTTTAACTGGAGATGCTGGGGATTGAACCTGGGACCTTCTGCATGCCAAGCAGAGGCTCTCCCACTGAGCCACAGCCCTTCTCTGTTAATCTCCAGGGTCTCAGGCAGAGGTCTTTCCCATCACCTCCTGCCCAGTTCTTTTAACTGGAGATGCCGGGAATTGAACCTGGGGCCTTCTGCATGCCAAGCAGAGGCTCTAGCACTGAGCCATAGCCCTTCTCCATTAGTCTCCAGAGTCTCAGGCGGAGGTCTTTCCCATCCCCTCCTGCCTGGTCCTTTCAACTGGAGATGCCAAGGATTGAACCTGGAACCTTCTGCATGCCAAGCAGAGGCTCTACCACTGAGCCAGAGCCCTTCTCCATTAGTCTCCAGGGTCTCAGGCTGAGGTCTTTCCCATCACCTCCTGCCTGGTCCTTTTAACTAGAAATGCCGGGGATTGAACCTGGGACCTTCTGCACAGGGACGCCAATCCCCAGGTGGGGGCAGGGGATCCCCTGATTTGGAGGCCCTTCCCCCACTTCAGGGTTATCAGAAAGCATGCAAGGGGAGGGAATTTCTGCTGGGGACTACATTATACCCTAAGGAGATCGATTCCCATAAGATATAATGGAGAATTGATCTGTGGGTATCTCGCGCTCTGGGAGGGGCTGTTTTTTGAGGCACCAAATTTTCAACATAGTATCTGACCCTTCTCTTCAAAACACCCCAAGTTTCAAAAGAACTCGGTCAGGGGAGCCAATTCTATGAGCCCCCAAAGAAGGTGTCCCTGTCATTCATAAGAGAAGCCATGTTGGATCAGGCCAATGGCCCCTGCAGTCCAACACTCTGTGCCACATAAGAACATCAGAGAAGCCCTGTTGGATCAGGCCAGTGGCCCATCCAGTCCAACACTGTGTCACATAAGAACATCAGAGAAGCCCTGTTGGATCAGGCCACTGGCCCATCCAGTCCAACACTGTGTCACATAAGAACATCAGAGAAGCCCTGTTGGATCAGGCCACTGGCCCATCCAGTCCAACACTGTGTCACATAAGAACATCAGAGAAGCCCTGTTGGATCAGGCCAATGGCCCATCCAGTCCAACACTCTGTGTCACATAAGAACATAAGAGAAGCCATGTTGGATCAGGCCACTGGCCCATCCAGTCCAACACTGTGTCACATAAGAACATCAGAGAAGCCCTGTTGGATCAGGCCAGTGGCCCATCCAGTCCAACACTCTGTGCCACATAAGAACATCAGAGAAGCCCTGTTGGATCAGGCCAATGGCCCATCCAGTCCAACACTCTGTGTCACATAAGAACATCAGAGAAGCCCTGTTGGATCAGGCCAATGGCCCATCCAGTCCAACACTCTGTGCCACATAAGAACATCAGAGAAGCCCTGTTAGATCAGGCCACTGGCCCATCCAGTCCAACACTCTGTGCCACATAAGAACATCAGAGAAGCCCTGTTGGATCAGGCCAATGGCCCATCCAGTCCAACACTCTGTGTCACATCAGAGAAGCCCTGTTGGATCAGGCCAATGGCCCATCCAGTCCAACACTGTGTCACATAAGAACATCAGAGAAGCCCTGTTGGATCAGGCCAATGGCCCATCCAGTCCAACACTCTGTGTCACATCAGAGAAGCCCTGTTGGATCAGGCCAATGGCCCATCCAGTCCAACACTCTGTGTCACATCAGAGAAGCCATGCTGGATCAGGCCAGTGGCCCCTCCAGTCCAACACTCTGTGTCACATAAGAACATCAGAGAAGCCCTGTTGGAGCAGGCCAGTGGCCCATCCAGTCCAACACTCTGTGTCACACAGTGGCCAAAAAAGCCCCAAGTGCCATCAGGAGGTTCACAAGTGGGGCTAGAAACCCTTCCACTTTGCCTCCCCCCCAAGCACCAAGAATACAGAGCATCACTGCCCCAGAAAGAGTTCCAACAATAGGCTGTGGCTCATAGCGACTGATGGACCTCTGCTCCATATGCTTATCTAATCCCCTCTTGAAGCTGGCTATGCTTGTGGCCGCCATCACCTCCTGTGGCAGTGAATTCCATGTCTTAATCACCCTTTTGGTGAAGGACTTGTAAATGTAAGGAAGGCATTTAAAAGGGGTTTTGTCCATTTCAATGTGATGGCCAGAACTCCCTTGGGAGGTCAATCGCGCTGGTTGCACCCTTTCTCCTGGCTCCATCCCCAAAGTCCCCAGATATTTGTTGAGCCAGCCCTGACAACCCTGCCTCTGCATGAGGCTTTATTACTGCGCCAGAGACCCTCTTAAATGATGTTGCTTTATCCTGAGTCAGACCTCTGGTCCAGCGAGGTGAGCATTGCCTTTTCAGACTGGCAGTATCCCCTCAGGGTCTCAGGCAGGAGTAGCTCACATATGTTACCACCAGTGTTCCCTCTAAGGTGAATTAGTGTGAGCTAGCTCACCGTTTTTCAGCCTCTGGCTCACACATTTTTTGTCTTCGCTCTGGAAACGTTACCCAGAGCACATGAATTTCTGCGATAGCCAGAGCGCTCATTGGCAACTTTAATACCAGTAGCTCAGGAAGTAGAATTTTTGCTCACAAGACTCCACGGCGTAGAGGGAGCATTTCTCACTACCTGGTCCTCTTAACTGAGGATTGAACCTGGGGCTTTCTGCGTGCAAAGCAGAGCTCTACCACTGAACTACGGCACCTTCCCAGCAGGGGTGACCTTGTGTCTCCTGTTTCTCACAAAATAGCAGGCTCCTTTGGAAGCCAAACTAGATGGGATCTCCCCTTTACTCTCTGGGCTGTATTCTCCTGTTCCCTTAAAGGGCAGGGCTTTTTTTGTAGCAGGAACTCCTTTGCATATTAGGCCACACCCCTCTGATGTAGCCAATCCTCCGAGAGCTTACAGGGCTTTTAGTACAGAGCCTACTACAAGCTCCAGGATTGGCTACATCAGGGGTGTGTGGCCTAATATGCAAAGGAGTTCCTGTTACTGAAAAAGCCCAGGTTAAAGGGAGGTGCGTAGGTTATGTTTAAGAACTTCTGATGGATTGAACTGGAATCATGTCCTTCTCCCAGTACATATGAACATATGAAGCTGCCTTATACTGAATCAGACCCTCCTTGGTCCATCAAAGACAGCATTGTCTTCTCAGACCGGCAGCGGCTCTCCAGCGTCTCAAACTGAGGTTTTTCAAGTCTATTGGTAGATATGTAACAATAGGAACTCTCTCCATTTATAATATTTAAATGAATCTTATTAAAAAATTGACTTCTTGGTCGTCTTTTGGATGCATCCTTGTGTTTGGAGAGCCAGTTTGGTGTAGTGGTCAAGGGTGCAAACTCTTTATCAGGAAGAACCGGGTTTGATTCCCCACTCCTCCACTTGCACCTGCTGGAATGGCCTTGGGTCAGCCATAGCTCTGGCAGAGGTTGTCCTTGAAAGGGCAGCTGCTGTGTGAGCCCTCTCAGCCCCACCCACCTCACAGAGTGTCTTGTGGGGGAGGAATAGAAAATAATTGTTAGAGAGCCAGTTTGGTGTAGTGGTTAAATGTGTGGACTCATATCTGGGAGAACCAGGTTTGATTCCCCACTCCTCCACTTGAACCTGCTGGAATGGCCTTGGGTCAGCCAGAGCTCTGGCAGAGGTTGTCCTTGAAAGGGCAGCTGCTGTGAGAGCCCTCTCAGCCCCACCCACCTCACATGGTGTCTGTTGTGGGGGGAGAAGATATGGGAGATTGTAAGCCACTCTGAGTCTCTGATTCAGAGAGAAGGGCAGGGTATAAATTTGCAGTTCTTCTTCTTCTTCTAGAGTCCTCTCGGCCGCACCCACCTCACAGGGTGTCTGTTGTTGGGAGAGGAGATATAGGAGATTATAAGCCGCTCTCTCTGATTCAGGGAGAAGGGCAGGGTATAAATCTGCAATTCTTCTTCTTAAAAAATCAATGCAAAGGATTTTGGAGCTGAGGGGGTGGGAGAGGGAAGGCCGCTAGTGAATTGACACAGCTTTCTACGCAACTGGAGAGCAGAAACAGATTTTTGGCAGTGTTCGAGCGTGAATGGGTAAGCACTCAAATGTGCTGAGTATGTTGCAAAGCTCAAAGTTCATTGAAAAAACAGGGATGGGGAGAAAGACTAAACCACCAGAAAACACCAGGTATCTCCCTTGTATAATGAAAAACAATGTACTTAATATCTCCAGCACATAAATAATACACAAAACCCTAGTATTACTTATGAGAAAAATTCAAAATGTTGTAACGCGCTGTTGTTGGAGAGCTACTGGCCTGACAGGAAGTACCACTGAGTCGTGAATATTACAGAGGCGGTAAGGCTCCAAAGATAAGAAATATTAAGCTGAAGCTGACATATGGTCCCCAACTTTTTTGGCACCAGGGACCAGTTTTGCGGAAGCCAATTTTTTCCATGGACCGGGGGCAGGGCGATGGTTTCAGGATGATACAATTGCGCACTCTTATTTCTATTAGTTTGTGCACTGGTTAAATGCGCGGACTCTTATCTGGGAGAACCGTGTTGGATTCCCCACTCCTCCACTTGCAGCTGCTGGAACGGCCTTGGGTCAGCCAGAGCTCTCTTATCTGGGAGAACCGGGTTGGATTCCCCACTCCTCCACTTGCAGCTGCTGGAACGGCCTTGGGTCAGCCAGAGCTCTCTTATCTGGGAGAATCGGGTTGGATTCCCCACTCCTCCACTTGCACCTGCTGGAATGGCCTTGGGTCAGCCAGAGTTCTCTTATCTGGGAGAACCGGGTTGGATTCCCCACTCCTCCACTTGCACCTGCTGGAATGGCCTTGGGTCAGCCAGAGCTCTCTTATCTGGGAGAACCGGGTTGGATTCTCCACTCCTCCACTTGCACCTGCTGGAATGGCCTTGGGTCAGCCAGAGCTCTCTTATCTGGGAGAACCGGGTTGGATTCCCCACTCCTCCACTTGCACCTGCTGGAATGGCCTCGGGTCAGCCAGAGTTCTCTTATCTGGGAGAACCGGGTTGGATTCCCCACTCCTCCACTTGCAGCTGCTGGAATGGCCTTGGGTCAGCCAGAGCTCTCTTATCTGGGAGAACCGGGTTGGATTCTCCACTCCTCCACTTGCACCTGCTGGAATGGCCTCGGGTCAGCCAGAGTTCTCTTATCTGGGAGAACCGGGTTGGATTCCCCACTCCTCCACTTGCAGCTGCTGGAATGGCCTTGAGTCAGCCAGAGCTCTCTTATCTGGGAGAACCGGGTTGGATTCCCCACTCCTCCACTTGCAGCTGCTGGAACGGCCTTGGGTCAGCCAGAGCTCTCTTATCTGGGAGAACCGGGTTGGATTCCCCACTCCTCCACTTGCAGCTGCTGGAATGGCCTTGAGTCAGCCAGAGCTCTCTTATCTGGGAGAACCGTGTTGGATTCCCCACTCCTCCACTTGCAGCTGCTGGAACGGCCTTGGGTCAGCCAGAGCTCTCTTATCTGGGAGAACCGGGTTGGATTCCCCACTCCTCCACTTGCAGCTGCTGGAACGGCCTTGAGTCAGCCAGAGTTCTCTTATCTGGGAGAACCGGGTTGGATTCCCCACTCCTCCACTTGCAGCTGCTGGAATGGCCTTGGGTCAGCCAGAGCTCTCTTATCTGGGAGAACCGTGTTGGATTCCCCACTCCTCCACTTGCAGCTGCTGGAACGGCCTTGAGTCAGCCAGAGTTCTCTTATCTGGGAGAACCGGGTGTGATTCCCCACTCCTCCACTTGCAGCTGCTGGAATGGCCTTGAGTCAGCCAGAGTTCTCTTATCTGGGAGAACCGGGTTGGATTCCCCACTCCTCCACTTGCAGCTGCTGGAATGGCCTTGGGTCAGCCAGAGCTCTCTTATCTGGGAGAACCGTGTTGGATTCCCCACTCCTCCACTTGCAGCTGCTGGAACGGCCTTGGGTCAGCCAGAGCTCTCTTATCTGGGAGAACCGGGTTGGATTCCCCACTCCTCCACTTGCAGCTGCTGGAACGGCCTTGGGTCAGCCAGAGCTCTCTTATCTGGGAGAATCGGGTTGGATTCCCCACTCCTCCACTTGCACCTGCTGGAATGGCCTTGGGTCAGCCAGAGTTCTCTTATCTGGGAGAACCGGGTTGGATTCCCCACTCCTCCACTTGCACCTGCTGGAATGGCCTTGGGTCAGCCAGAGCTCTCTTATCTGGGAGAACCGGGTTGGATTCTCCACTCCTCCACTTGCACCTGCTGGAATGGCCTTGGGTCAGCCAGAGCTCTCTTATCTGGGAGAACCGGGTTGGATTCCCCACTCCTCCACTTGCACCTGCTGGAATGGCCTCGGGTCAGCCAGAGTTCTCTTATCTGGGAGAACCGGGTTGGATTCCCCACTCCTCCACTTGCAGCTGCTGGAATGGCCTTGGGTCAGCCAGAGCTCTCTTATCTGGGAGAACCGGGTTGGATTCTCCACTCCTCCACTTGCACCTGCTGGAATGGCCTCGGGTCAGCCAGAGTTCTCTTATCTGGGAGAACCGGGTTGGATTCCCCACTCCTCCACTTGCAGCTGCTGGAATGGCCTTGAGTCAGCCAGAGCTCTCTTATCTGGGAGAACCGGGTTGGATTCTCCACTCCTCCACTTGCACCTGCTGGAATGGCCTTGGGTCAGCCAGAGCTCTCTTATCTGGGAGAATCGGGTTGGATTCCCCACTCCTCCACTTGCACCTGCTGGAATGGCCTCGGGTCAGCCACAGCTCTCAGAGTTGTCCTTGAAAGGGCAGCTTCTGTCAGAGCTCTCTCAGCCCCACTCATCTCACAGGGTGTCTGTTGTGGGGGAGGGAAGTAAAGGAGATTGTGAGCCACTCTGAGATTGAGTGGAGGGTGGGGATATAAATCCCAACGTTTTCTTATTGTTACTACTACATTGTAGTATACAATGAAATAATTATACAACTCATAGCCTGGTCGCTAACAGGCCTCGTGTTGGGGACCTCTGGTTTACAGAGCCTCAGAGTAAAGGCTTAAGTTATTCATACTTGCATCTGTTGACAAAGATACTAATCTAAATGGGAAATATAACGATCAAAATTCCATTGAGAACCTACCTCGTGCACAGTTGGAGAATATATTTATATCACCTTTGAGTGTTGTACAAGTCTTTACATATTTCTCGGAAGCCTGGGACTGTAATGGAGCTTGGCGGTTTGGTTTATGTTACTCTGGGTATTGTATTTATTGACAACAGCGTGTGTGACAGCATTTTGAATTTTTCTCAGAAGCAATGCTAGTGTTTTGTGTATTATTTATGTGTTGAAGCCCAAAGTTCAGGCACAGTGAAAGTTAGAGGAGGGGGTGCTACATAGGAAATTGGAGTTTTTCAAAGGGGCCCAAAAGAAGCAGTCTAGAAGATTCACCAGCAGCTGTTTTGGGAACACTTGTTTTTTTCTGCACATCTCATCTGCATCGTTTGTGTGCCTGTACCGCATTCGATTTTTTGTCCTTTTCGGCACATTCTGCTCTCTACAGTGGTTGCTTCAGTATTTCATCATTGTAGCTCCGGGCGGGCCTTTTTTTTTTGTAGCAGGAACTCCTTTGCATATTGGGCCACACACTTCTGATGTAGCCAATCCTCCTGGAACTTACAGGGCTCTTCGTGCAGGGCCTACTGTAAGCTCCATGGGGATTGGCTACATCAGAGGGGCGTGGCCAAATATGCAAAGGAGTTTCTGCTACAACAAAAAAGCCCCGGCTCTGGTTTATTTATCGTCACTTGGCGAGTAAATGGAGATACAGCGATGAAATATCAATGTGACCACTAGAGGGAGTAAAACACCACCTAGGGGAAGGAATGCAAAAGGAGAGGTCCCCTGTGCAAGCACCAGTCGTTTCCGACTCTGGGGTGACGTTGCTTTCACAACGTTTTCACGGAAGACTTTTGATGGGGTGGTTTGCCATTGCCTTCCCCACCCCTCAGCAAGCTGGGTACTCCATTTACCGACCTCGGAAAGATGGAAGGCCGAGTCAACCTTGGGTCGGCTTCCTGAATGCAGCTTGCGCCGGAATCGAACTCAGGTCGTGAGCAAAGAGTTCAGACCACGGTACTGCAGCACCACGGGGCTGCTCTAGGGGAAGGGGGTGGTGGTAAAAAAGCAGATTGACTCCACGCAAGAGTGCAAAAGGAACTATTATTGCATGCCGTGTGCTTCCGGCAGAGCCAATTAACATGATGCACCAAGCCCTTTCCACAATGCAACGGCGTATGTCTAGATGTCAGTGTAACCGGCAGCTTCTACGGTCCCCTTGCGAGGGGTGAACAGAACCAGTAAAGAGGATCTGGAAAACACGGGCCATGCTGTTGTTTCACCCGGAGCCAGCCCAAATCTCTCTCTTCTTGGGCAAGGCTGAATCGCACACGCATCCCTACCAGCTGCAAGAGTGGAGGGCCATCGGGAGGGCGGGCATGCCCCTAAAACAGGGGTGTCCAACGGCAGCTCTCCAGATGTTTTTTGCCTACAACTCCCATCAGCCGCAGTCAGCATGGCCAATGGCTGGGGCTGATGGGAGTTGTAGGTAAAAAAACATCTGGAGAGCTACCATTGGCCACCCCTGCGGCCTAAAAGATTTAGAGGCAGCTCAAAAACATAGCCAGCAGACGACGCCATTTAAATATTTCCCGTGTTCTTAGAATGTTCTGAGGAGAAGAGGCAGCCGGGATCTACACCCCTCCCTCTATAATTCTTGGGCCCGGGCTTCCAAGAAAGCTCAAACGCCAAAGCAGACGACCCAAAAAAACCCTGCGGCTTTTGGGGCTGAAAATGTGCCTTTGAAAGTCTCGCGTTCCATTCCAGGTTGCGCTGAGAACTGAAGACGTCCTGCATCGTTGTGACGGCCGAACAGAGCCAAATGACAGACTGGGGTTTTTGCTAAGCCAACAGGGCTTAAACCGTGGTTTGGAACAGTGAAGACCAAAACCTGGTTTGTGGGCTTTGGCCAACAGGTGAAATGGCAAACCGGGACTGTACACTATTGAGGAAGGCAGGGGAGAAGAGGGAGGGAGAGAACACCCCAAGGCTGCCTTCTGGATGGAACAAGAAACTCTGTTCAAGTCTCTGAAAACAGCTGACGGTGGACAGGGTGCAGCTAGGAAGACACTCTGTAGATGGCCAGAGCCAGTTTGGTGGAGTGGTGAAGTGGGCGGACTCTTATCTGGGAGAACCGGGTTGGATTCCCCACTCCTCCATTTGCACCTGCTGGAATGGCCTTGGGTCAGCCAGAGTTCTCTTATCTGGGAGAACCGGGTTGGATTCCCCACTCCTCCACTTGCAGCTGCTGGAATGGCCTTGGGTCAGCCAGAGCTCTCTTATCTGGGAGAAGCGGGTTGGATTCCCCACTCCTCCACTTGCAGCTGCTGGAATGGCCTTGGGTCAGCCAGAGCTCTCTTATCTGGGAGAACCGGGTTTGATTCCCCACTCCTCCACTTGCAGCTGCTGGAATGGCCTTGGGTCAGCCAGAGCTCTCTTATCTGGGAGAACCGGGTTGAATTCCCCACTCCTCCACTTGCAGCTGCTGGAATGGCCTTGGGTCAGCCAGAGCTCTCTTATCTGGGAGAACCGGGTTGGATTCCCCCCTCCTCCACTTGCACCTGCTGGAATGGTCTTGGGTCAGCCAGAGCTCTCTTATCTGGGAGAACCGGGTTGGATTCCCCACTCCTCCACTTGCAGCTGCTGGAATGGCCTTGGGTCAGCCAGAGCTCTCTTATCTGGGAGAACCGGGTTGGATTCACCACTCCTCCACTTGCACCTGCTGGAATGGTCTTGGGTCAGCCAGAGCTCTCTTATCTGGGAGAAGCGGGTTGGATTCCCCACTCCTCCACTTGCAGCTGCTGGAATGGCCTTGGGTCAGCCAGAGCTCTCTTATCTGGGAGAAGCGGGTTGGATTCCCCACTCCTCCACTTGCAGCTGCTGGAATGGCCTTGGGTCAACCAGAGCTCACTTATCTGGGGGAACCGGGTTGGATTCCCCACTCCTCCACTTGCAGCTGCTGGAATGGCCTTGGGTCAACCAGAGCTCACTTATCTGGGAGAACCGGGTTGGATTCCCCACTCCTCCACTTGCAGCTGCTGGAATGGCCTAAGGTCAGCCATGGCTATCTTATCTGGGAGAACCGAGTTTGATCCCCCACTCCTCCACTTGCAGCTGCTGGAATGGCCTTGGGTTAGCCAGAGCTCTCTTAGTTGGGAG
Source organism: Heteronotia binoei (assembly GCF_032191835.1). Classification (NCBI taxonomy): domain Eukaryota; kingdom Metazoa; phylum Chordata; class Lepidosauria; order Squamata; family Gekkonidae; genus Heteronotia; species Heteronotia binoei. The sequence goes on from NC_083231.1 coordinate 121,529,441, forward strand.
AACCGAGTTTGGTTCCCCACTCCTTCACTTGCAGCTGCTGGAATGGCCTTGGGTCAGCCAGAGGTCTCTTATCTGGGAGAACTGGTTTGAATTCCCCACTCCTCCACTTGCAGCTGCTGGAATGGCCTTGGGTCAGCCATAGCTCTTATCTGGAATAACCGAGTTTTATCCCCTACTCCTCCACTTGCAGCTGGTGGAATGGCCTTGGGTCAGCCATAGCTCTCAGAGTTGTCCTTGAAAGGGCAGCTTTCGTTGGAGCTCTCTCGGCCCCACCTACCTCCCAGGGTGTTTGTTGTGGTGGTGAGAAGGGAAAAGAGATTGTGACCTGCTCAGAGTCTGAGTGAAGGGCAGGCTATAAATCCTATCTCCTCCTCCTCTTCTTGCAGCTCCACTTGCAACTGCTGGAATGGCCTTGGGTCAGCCATAGCTCTTTCACAGCTGTCCTTGAAAGGGCAGTTTCTGTCAGAGCTCTCTCAGCCCCACCTACCTCTGTTGTGGGGGAGGAAGATAAAGGAAATTGTAAGCTGCTCTGAGACTCTTGAGATTCAGAGTATAGGATAAGGAAAGGTCACCTGTGCAAGCACCAGTCGTTTCCGACTCTGGGGTGACGTTGCTTTCACGTTTTCACGGCAGACTTTTGACGGGATGGTTTGCCATTGCCTTCCCCAGTCTTTTACACTTTCCCCCCAGCAAGCTGGGTGCTCATTTTACCGACCTCAGAAGGATGGAAGGCTGAGTCAACCTTGGGCCGGCTACCTGAACCAGCTTCTGCTGGGATAGAACTCAGATTGTGAGCAGGGAGTTCAGATCACAGTACTGCCACTTTCCCACTCTGCGCCACGGGGCCGCTTTCAGAGTATAGGGCGGGATATAAATCCAGTATCATCTTCTTCTTCTTCGCTCATATCACTTCAGGCCGGGTTCTTTTCAAAGGCAGCTGGTAGGCACAAGAATGGGCCTTTTAGAACTGATTGACAAGACCCTGGTAAGGAACCAGGCTTCCTCTGGGCTCCATGAACTGAAAAGATGACCAAGAGGTGTCTGTTGCCTGGTGGCAGGAAGGAAGGAGGGAGGGAGGAAAAACACCAAGGGAACCCCCAGCTTTCTCTTAGTGGCACCCAAATCGGAGAGACAGCTCTCTCCCCACCCACCCCCCTCCCCGGTTTGGTGCCTGTTGCACCCAACGAGTAGAGATTCACAATGGGGAAAAGAACGAGGACTGGATCAGGCCCTGGAATGGCTCCGTTGGGGCTAGAAGGCAGCCCGAGGGCTTCGACTGAGGGCTGGGAAAAGAAGGGTACAGGACAGTTCTATCCAGGGGTGGAGTTCTAGCAGGAGCTCCTTTGCATATTAGGCCACACACCCCTGATGTAGCCAATGAGCTCCAAGAGCTTACAAGGCTCTTTTATGTAAGCTCCAGGAGGATTGGCTACATCAGGGGGGGTGGCCTAATATGCAAAGGAGCTCCTGCTAGAATTCCACCCCTCATTCTATCCCTTCTCTCACTGGGAAGAGTGGGCAATCTGGACCCCCGCTCTGCAAAAAACGGAAAGCCCTCCTTCATCCTAGGGCTTCTTTTGTAGCAGGTACTCCTTCGCATATTGGGCCACTACCCCTCGATGTAGCCAATCCTCCAAGAGTTTACAGGGCTCTTCGTACAGGGCCTATTGCAAGCTCTTGGAGGATTGGCTACATCAGGGGGTGCAGCCTCATATGCAAAGGAGTTCCTGCTACAAAAAAAGCCCTCTTTTACCCGACGCTCTTGTGAAACTCACTGCCACAAGACGGGAGTGACAAGCTTGTGATTCAGACTGGTTTTTCCAAAGACCACACCCATCGTTTATGTACAGCCGTTAGCCACAAGAGCAAAACAGAACCTCCCTGTTCAGGGGCAGTCTACCTTAGCAGCAGCTGCTGAGAACAAATGGGGGTAGTGAAACGATAGGATCTCAGCGTGCGGCTGTGTAAACAAAAAACCCGCTAAGAGACACCATAAATTTTAAGCAACCAGGCAGTGCAATGTAGAGGTCAGTGGCGTTCTGACCAAGCTTGCGCATAGAACTTCAAAAAGACAAGAGCATGTAGCAAAAAGACATTCACAGAAAACAGTCCAAAAACAGTCTTTCCAATCCCAAAGGGGCGACGATATTCCAGTATTTAGAAAGGGAGCCCTTCCAAAGAAGCCTGTTCTAGATTTATCTTATTTAGCACTGAAACCCCGGAATTCTAACAGATATATTTTGAATCTTGTTGATCTTCTATGAATATATCGTAAAGATTGGGTTCCAGTGATAAATAAGCCTCCAAACTGAAGAAAGATGGATGAAACGATATCTAAAACAGGCTTCTTTGGAAGGGCTTCCTTTAGTCCTAGGAACGAAATACTGGAATATCGTTGCTCCTTTGGGAATGGAAAGACTGTTTACGAACTGACTTCTGTGAATGTCTTTTTGCTACATGCTCTCGTCTATTTGAAGTTCTATGTGCAAGCTTGGTCAGAACACCACTGACCTCTACATTACACTGTCTGGTTGTTTAAAATTTATGGTGTCTCTTCGCAGTTTTTTTATTTACAAAGGACAAGGGGGGGCAAGAAAGGACAGCAAACGTCTTCGGGACCAGTTTAGGGGGTTCAGAAAAGCAGGGGCCATCCCGTTGGGAGACAGTATGCTGGATTAGGCAGGTCCTCCGAAATGAGCTGTTCTGGTGTCCTTAGAAAGTGGAACAGAGATGCTATTTGGCCTCCCCGAGGGAGAGCCTGCTCTCTCTTCCGCCTGAGGAAACATTAAATGGCATTTCTGCCCCATCTTAATAGCTGAGAGCCAGTTTGGTGTAGTGGTTAAGTGCACGGACTCTTATCTGGGAGAATGGGGTTCGATTCCTCGCTCCTCCACTTGCAGCTGCTGGAATGACCTTGGGTCAACCATAGCTCTCTTATATGGGAGAACCGGGTTTGATTCCCCACTCCTCCACTTGCAGGTGCTGGAATGGCCTCAAGTCAGCCATAGCTCTGGCAGAGGTGGTCCTTGAAAGGGCAGCTGCTGTGAGAGCCCTCTCAGCCCCACCCACCTCACAGGATGTCTGTTGTGGGGGAGGAAGGGAAAGGAGATTGTGAGTCGCTCTGAGACTCTTCGGAGTGGAGGGTGAGATATAAATCCAATATCTTCATCTACTTCACAGGGTGTCTGTTGTGGGGGGTGGGAAGGTAAAGCAGATTGTGAGCCGCTCTGAGACTCTTTGGAGTGGAGGGCGGGATATAGATCCAATATCTTCATCTACCTCACAGGGTGTCTGTTGTGGGGGGGAGGAAGGTAAAAGAGATTGTGAGCCGCTCTGAAACTCTTCGGAGTGGAGGGCGGGATATAAATCCAATATCTTCATCTACCTCACAGGGTGTCTGTTGTGGGGGGGAGGAAGGTAAAAGAGATTGTGAGCCGCTCTGAAACTCTTCGGAGTGGAGGGCGGGATATAAATCCAATATCTTCATCTACCTCACAGGGTGTCTGTTGTGGGGGAGGAAGGTAAAGGAGATTGTGAGCCGCTCTGAGACTCTTCGGAGTGGAGGGCGGGATATAAATCCAATATCTTCATCTACCTCACAGGGTGTCTGTTGTGGGGGAGGAAGGTAAAGGAGATTGTGAGCCGCTCTGAAACTCTTCGGAGTGGAGGGCGGGATATAAATCCAATATCTTCATCTACCTCACAGGGTGTCTGTTGTGGGGGAGGAAGGTAAAGGAGATTGTGAGCCGCTCTGAGACTCTTTGGAGTGGAGGGCGGGATATAAATCCAATATCTTCATCTACCTCACAGGGTGTCTGTTGTGGGGGAGGAAGGTAAAGGAGATTGTGAGCCGCTCTGAGACTCTTTGGAGTGGAGGGCGGGATATAAATCCAATATCTTCATCTACCTCACAGGGTGTCTGTTGTGGGGGAGGAAGGTAAAGGAGATTGTGAGCCGCTCTGAGACTCTTCGGAGTGGAGGGCGGGATATAAATCCAATATCTTCATCTACTTCACAGGGTGTCTGTTGTGGGGGGTGGGAAGGTAAAGCAGATTGTGAGCCGCTCTGAGACTCTTTGGAGTGGAGGGCGGGATATAGATCCAATATCTTCATCTACCTCACAGGGTGTCTGTTGTGGGGGGGAGGAAGGTAAAAGAGATTGTGAGCCGCTCTGAAACTCTTCGGAGTGGAGGGCGGGATATAAATCCAATATCTTCATCTACCTCACAGGGTGTCTGTTGTGGGGGGGAGGAAGGTAAAAGAGATTGTGAGCCGCTCTGAAACTCTTCGGAGTGGAGGGCGGGATATAAATCCAATATCTTCATCTACCTCACAGGGTGTCTGTTGTGGGGGAGGAAGGTAAAGGAGATTGTGAGCCGCTCTGAGACTCTTCGGAGTGGAGGGCGGGATATAAATCCAATATCTTCATCTACCTCACAGGGTGTCTGTTGTGGGGGAGGAAGGTAAAGGAGATTGTGAGCCGCTCTGAAACTCTTCGGAGTGGAGGGCGGGATATAAATCCAATATCTTCATCTACCTCACAGGGTGTCTGTTGTGGGGGAGGAAGGTAAAGGAGATTGTGAGCCGCTCTGAGACTCTTTGGAGTGGAGGGCGGGATATAAATCCAATATCTTCATCTACCTCACAGGGTGTCTGTTGTGGGGGAGGAAGGTAAAGGAGATTGTGAGCCGCTCTGAGACTCTTTGGAGTGGAGGGCGGGATATAAATCCAATATCTTCATCTACCTCACAGGGTGTCTGTTGTGGGGGAGGAAGGTAAAGGAGATTGTGAGCCGCTCTGAGACTCTTCGGAGTGGAGGGCGGGATATAAATCCAATATCTTCATCTACCTCACAGGGTGTCTGTTGTGGGGGAGGAAGGGAAAGGAGATTGTGAGCCGCTCTGAGACTCTTCGGAGTGGAGGGCGGGATATAAATCCAATATCTTCATCTACCTCACAGGGTGTCTGTTGTGGGGGGGGAGGTAAAGGAGATTGTGAGCCGCTCTGAGACTCAGAGTGGAGGTGGGGTATAAATCCAATATCTTCTTCTTGAAAGGGCACCTTCTGGGAGAGCTCTCCCAGACCCTCCTACCTCACAGGGTGTCTTTTGTGGGAGGGAGGGGAAGGTAAAGGAGATTGTGACCACCCTGAGGCTGTGATCACACGTATTTTGCCAGTTCATACAGTAAAATCCAGCTGAAAAGTGGACTCAAAGTGGATTGGCACTGCGTGATTTAGCAAGCGGGATCACAGCCTGAGATTCACAACGTAGGGCGGGATATAAATCCAATATCATCATCTTCTGATTTCAACAGATCCCCCATGAACGGCAAGGTTTGTCCCCTGGTTCATTTCGACTGGCTCAAAAGGGAAAGGGAAAAAAGTGGTTTTGCATGGCAAAATATTTACTGCACCCAACCACACTGTTCCTCCCCTGCCGGAAGGCCATGTTGAGCGGGGGGAATGTCTGTGGCTAAGAGTCAAGAGGTAGCCCTCTTTTGCCATCGGAGAAGAGACGCCTGCCCAGAAGAGCAAGAAGGACATGGAACGCGCTCTTCCTCCTTCCTCCGTGCTCCTCTCTGGGAGGCCGCAGTCCTTCCTTCGGCCGGCAGCACCGTCCCCTGCCCAAGTCCTGAAATGACAGCGCCGCTGCCTTACGAGCCCCCAGCCCACCCCAGGCCCCGGGATCAAACGTCTGTCATCTCGTCCTCCAGCTCTGCGTCGTCTGGCTCCCCTTCGCCTTCTTCTTCCTCCTCTTCCGATGTCACGTCGGGGTCATCGGCTTGGGCCAGGCACTTTGGACAGGAGCAGATAAACAGGTAATTTTCCCTGGGGAGGGAGGGGAGAAAGGGCTGCCGTCAGCAGGACTCTGGAAGCTGCTCTCTACGGAATCAGACTCCTGGTTCATCAAGAACCTCAGAAGAGCCCTGCTGGATCAGACCAGTGAGGGTCCATCTAGTCCAGCCTCCTGTCTCACACACTGGCCAGCCAGTTCCTCTGGAGGGCCAACAACAGGGCAGAGAGGCCGAGGCCTTCCCCTGATAAGAACATCAGAAGAGCCCTGCTGGATCAGACCAGGGAGGGACCATCTAGTCCAGCCTCCTGTCTCACACAGTGGCCAGACAGTTCCTCTGGAGGGCCAACAACAGGGCAGAGAGGCCGAGGTCTTCCCCTGTGAAGAACATCAGAAGAGCCCTGCTGGATCAGACGAGGGAGGGTTCATCTAGTCCAGTCTCCTGTCTCACACAGTGGCCAACCTGTTCCTCTGGAGGGCCAACAACAGGGCAGAGAGGCCGAGGCCTTCTCCTGAGAAGAACATCAGAAGAGCCCTGCTGGATCAGACCAGTGAGGGTCCCTCTAGTCCAGCCTCCTGTCTCACACAGTGGCCAGCCAGTTCCTCTGGAGGGCCAACAGCAGGGCAAAGAGGCCGAGGCCTTCCCCTGAGAAGAACATCAGAAGAGCCCTGCTGGGTCAGACCAGTGAGGGTCCATCTAGTCCAGCCTCCTGTCTCACACAGTGGCCAACCAGCTCCTCTGGAGGGCCAACAACAGGGCAGAGAGGCTGACGCCTTCCCCTTAGAAGAACATCAGAAGAGCCCTGCTGGATCAGACCAGGGAGGGTCCATCTAGTCCAGCCTGCTGTCTCACACAGTGGCCAGCCAGTTCCTCTGGAAGGCCAACAGCAGGGCAGAGAGGCCGAGGTCTTCCCCTGTGAAGAACATCAGAAGAGCCCTGCTGGATCAGACGAGGGAGGGTCCATCTAGTCCAGCCTGCTGTCTCACACAGGGGCCAACCAGTACCTCTGGAGGGCCAACAACAGGGCAGAGAGGCTGAGGCCTTCCCCTGAGAAGAACATCAGAAGAGCCCTGCTGGATCAGACCAGTGAGGGTCCATCTAGTCCAGCCTCCTGTCTCACACAGTGGCCAACCAGTTCCTCTGGAGGGCCAACAGCTTGGCAGAGAGGCCGAGGCCTTCCCGTGATGTAGCTTCCTTTCTCTGGGGTTCAGAGGCTCAGTGCCTCTGAATGTGGAGGTCCCCCTCAGCCACCTTGGCCAGGAGCCATTGACAGACCTCTCCTCCACGCATCTTGCTAATCCCCTTCTCAAGCTGTCTATTCCTGTGGCCATCACTACATTGGAATCACCCTCTGTGTCACTCTCTGTGTTTCTCCTTTTGTCCGTCCTGAACTTACCGCCCATCAGCCTCATTGGATGCCCTTGAACGCTAGTATTTGAAGAGAGAGAGAAGAAGTTCTCTCCGCCCACTCTCTCCCCTCCAGGCATCGTTTTATAAACCGCTCTCGTGTCCCTCCCTTAGTCGTCTCTTTTCTAAACTGAAAAGCCCCAGACGCTTCAGCCGTTCCTCCTAGAAAAGGTGCTCCAGCTTTGCTTCATTGGATACCTGCTAGCCAGAAAAGGGGATGCAATCTAGGGAGCTGTCCTGGCCTAGATATGAAGCTGCCTTCTACTGAATCAGACCCTCTTTGGTCCATCAAAGTCAGTCTTGTCTTCTCAGACTGGCAGCGGCTCTCCAGGGTCTCAAGCTGAGGTTTTTCATACCTATTTGCCTGGACCCTTTTTTGGAGATGCTGGGGATTGAACCTGGGACCTTCTGCTTACCAAGCAGATGCTCTACCCCTGAGCCACCATCCCTCCCCATGAACTATGAAGCTGCCTTCTACTGAATCAGACCCTCTTTGGTCCATCAAAGTCAGTCTTGTCTTCTCAGACTGGCAGCGGCTCTCCAGGGTCTCAAGCTGAGGTTTTTCATACCTATTTGCCTGGACCCTTTTTTGGAGATGCTGGGGATTGAACCTGGGACCTTCTGCTTACCAAGCAGATGCTCTACCACTAAGCCACCGTCCCTCCCCTTAGGCATATGAACATATGAAGCTGCCTTCTACTGAAGCAGACCCCTCTCGGTCCATCAAAGTCAGTCTTGTCTACTCAGACTGGCAGTGTCTCTCCAGGACCTCAAGCTGAGGTTTTTTCACGCCTCCTTGCCTGGACCCTTTTTAGTTGGAGATGCTGGGGATTGAACCTGGGACCTTCTGCTTACCAAGCAGATGCTCTACCCCTGAGCCACCATCCTTCCCCATGAACTATGAAGCTGCCTTCTACTGAATCAGACCCTCTTTGGTCCATCAAAGTCAGTCTTGTCTTCTCAGACTGGCAGCGGCTCTCCAGGGTCTCAAGCTGAGGTTTTTCATACCTATTTGCCTGGACCCTTTTTTGGAGATGCTGGGGATTGAACCTGGGACCTTCTGCTTACCAAGCAGATGCTCTACCACTAAGCCACCGTCCCTCCCCTTAGGCATATGAACATATGAAGCTGCCTTCTACTGAAGCAGACCCCTCTCGGTCCATCAAAGTCAGTCTTGTCTACTCAGACTGGCAGTGTCTCTCCAGGACCTCAAGCTGAGGTTTTTTCACGCCTCCTTGCCTGGACCCTTTTTAGTTGGAGATGCTGGGGATTGAACCTGGGACCTTCTGCTTACCAAGCAGATGCTCTACCCCTGAGCCACCATCCCTCCCCATGAACTATGAAGCTGCCTTCTACTGAATCAGACCCTCTTTGGTCCATCAAAGTCAGTCTTGTCTTCTCAGACTGGCAGCGGCTCTCCAGGGTCTCAAGCTGAGGTTTTTCATACCTATTTGCCTGGACCCTTTTTTGGAGATGCTGGGGATTGAACCTGGGACCTTCTGCTTACCAAGCAGATGCTCTACCACTAAGCCACCGTCCCTCCCCTTAGGCATATGAACATATGAAGCTGCCTTCTACTGAAGCAGACCCCTCTCGGTCCATCAAAGTCAGTCTTGTCTACTCAGACTGGCAGTGTCTCTCCAGGACCTCAAGCTGAGGTTTTTTCACGCCTCCTTGCCTGGACCCTTTTTAGTTGGAGATGCTGGGGATTGAACCTGGGACCTTCTGCTTACCAAGCAGATGCTCTACCCCTGAGCCACCATCCCTCCCCATGAACTATGAAGCTGCCTTCTACTGAATCAGACCCTCTTTGGTCCATCAAAGTCAGTCTTGTCTTCTCAGACTGGCAGCGGCTCTCCAGGGTCTCAAGCTGAGGTTTTTCATACCTATTTGCCTGGACCCTTTTTTGGAGATGCTGGGGATTGAACCTGGGACCTTCTGCTTACCAAGCAGATGCTCTACCACTAAGCCACCGTCCCTCCCCTTAGGCATATGAACATATGAAGCTGCCTTCTACTGAAGCAGACCCCTCTCGGTCCATCAAAGTCAGTCTTGTCTACTCAGACTGGCAGTGTCTCTCCAGGACCTCAAGCTGAGGTTTTTTCACGCCTCCTTGCCTGGACCCTTTTTAGTTGGAGATGCTGGGGATTGAACCTGGGACCTTCTGCTTACCAAGCAGATGCTCTACCCCTGAGCCACCATCCCTCCCCATGAACTATGAAGCTGCCTTCTACTGAATCAGACCCTCTTTGGTCCATCAAAGTCAGTCTTGTCTTCTCAGACTGGCAGCGGCTCTCCAGGGTCTCAAGCTGAGGTTTTTCATACCTATTTGCCTGGACCCTTTTTTGGAGATGCTGGGGATTGAACCTGGGACCTTCTGCTTACCAAGCAGATGCTCTACCACTAAGCCACCGTCCCTCCCCTTAGGCATATGAACATATGAAGCTGCCTTCTACTGAAGCAGACCCCTCTCGGTCCATCAAAGTCAGTCTTGTCTACTCAGACTGGCAGTGTCTCTCCAGGACCTCAAGCTGAGGTTTTTTCACGCCTCCTTGCCTGGACCCTTTTTAGTTGGAGATGCTGGGGATTGAACCTGGGACCTTCTGCTTACCAAGCAGATGCTCTACCCCTGAGCCACCATCCCTCCCCATGAACTATGAAGCTGCCTTCTACTGAATCAGACCCTCTTTGGTCCATCAAAGTCAGTCTTGTCTTCTCAGACTGGCAGCGGCTCTCCAGGGTCTCAAGCTGAGGTTTTTCATACCTATTTGCCTGGACCCTTTTTTGGAGATGCTGGGGATTGAACCTGGGACCTTCTGCTTACCAAGCAGATGCTCTACCACTAAGCCACCGTCCCTCCCCTTAGGCATATGAACATATGAAGCTGCCTTCTACTGAAGCAGACCCCTCTCGGTCCATCAAAGTCAGTCTTGTCTACTCAGACTGGCAGTGTCTCTCCAGGACCTCAAGCTGAGGTTTTTTCACGCCTCCTTGCCTGGACCCTTTTTAGTTGGAGATGCTGGGGATTGAACCTGGGACCTTCTGCTTACCAAGCAGATGCTCTACCCCTGAGCCACCATCCCTCCCCATGAACTATGAAGCTGCCTTCTACTGAATCAGACCCTCTTTGGTCCATCAAAGTCAGTCTTGTCTTCTCAGACTGGCAGCGGCTCTCCAGGGTCTCAAGCTGAGGTTTTTCATACCTATTTGCCTGGACCCTTTTTTGGAGATGCTGGGGATTGAACCTGGGACCTTCTGCTTACCAAGCAGATGCTCTACCACTAAGCCACCGTCCCTCCCCTTAGGCATATGAACATATGAAGCTGCCTTCTACTGAAGCAGACCCCTCTCGGTCCATCAAAGTCAGTCTTGTCTACTCAGACTGGCAGTGTCTCTCCAGGACCTCAAGCTGAGGTTTTTTCACGCCTCCTTGCCTGGACCCTTTTTAGTTGGAGATGCTGGGGATTGAACCTGGGACCTTCTGCTTACCAAGCAGATGCTCTACCCCTGAGCCACCATCCCTCCCCATGAACTATGAAGCTGCCTTCTACTGAATCAGACCCTCTTTGGTCCATCAAAGTCAGTCTTGTCTTCTCAGACTGGCAGCGGCTCTCCAGGGTCTCAAGCTGAGGTTTTTCATACCTATTTGCCTGGACCCTTTTTTGGAGATGCTGGGGATTGAACCTGGGACCTTCTGCTTACCAAGCAGATGCTCTACCACTAAGCCACCGTCCCTCCCCTTAGGCATATGAACATATGAAGCTGCCTTCTACTGAAGCAGACCCCTCTCGGTCCATCAAAGTCAGTCTTGTCTACTCAGACTGGCAGTGTCTCTCCAGGACCTCAAGCTGAGGTTTTTTCACGCCTCCTTGCCTGGACCCTTTTTAGTTGGAGATGCTGGGGATTGAACCTGGGACCTTCTGCTTACCAAGCAGATGCTCTACCCCTGAGCCACCATCCCTCCCCATGAACTATGAAGCTGCCTTCTACTGAATCAGACCCTCTTTGGTCCATCAAAGTCAGTCTTGTCTTCTCAGACTGGCAGCGGCTCTCCAGGGTCTCAAGCTGAGGTTTTTCATACCTATTTGCCTGGACCCTTTTTTGGAGATGCTGGGGATTGAACCTGGGACCTTCTGCTTACCAAGCAGATGCTCTACCACTAAGCCACCGTCCCTCCCCTTAGGCATATGAACATATGAAGCTGCCTTCTACTGAAGCAGACCCCTCTCGGTCCATCAAAGTCAGTCTTGTCTACTCAGACTGGCAGTGTCTCTCCAGGACCTCAAGCTGAGGTTTTTTCACGCCTCCTTGCCTGGACCCTTTTTAGTTGGAGATGCTGGGGATTGAACCTGGGACCTTCTGCTTACCAAGCAGATGCTCTACCCCTGAGCCACCATCCCTCCCCATGAACTATGAAGCTGCCTTCTACTGAATCAGACCCTCTTTGGTCCATCAAAGTCAGTCTTGTCTTCTCAGACTGGCAGCGGCTCTCCAGGGTCTCAAGCTGAGGTTTTTCATACCTATTTGCCTGGACCCTTTTTTGGAGATGCTGGGGATTGAACCTGGGACCTTCTGCTTACCAAGCAGATGCTCTACCACTAAGCCACCGTCCCTCCCCTTAGGCATATGAACATATGAAGCTGCCTTCTACTGAAGCAGACCCCTCTCGGTCCATCAAAGTCAGTCTTGTCTACTCAGACTGGCAGTGTCTCTCCAGGACCTCAAGCTGAGGTTTTTTCACGCCTCCTTGCCTGGACCCTTTTTAGTTGGAGATGCTGGGGATTGAACCTGGGACCTTCTGCTTACCAAGCAGATGCTCTACCCCTGAGCCACCATCCCTCCCCATGAACTATGAAGCTGCCTTCTACTGAATCAGACCCTCTTTGGTCCATCAAAGTCAGTCTTGTCTTCTCAGACTGGCAGCGGCTCTCCAGGGTCTCAAGCTGAGGTTTTTCATACCTATTTGCCTGGACCCTTTTTTGGAGATGCTGGGGATTGAACCTGGGACCTTCTGCTTACCAAGCAGATGCTCTACCACTAAGCCACCGTCCCTCCCCTTAGGCATATGAACATATGAAGCTGCCTTCTACTGAAGCAGACCCCTCTCGGTCCATCAAAGTCAGTCTTGTCTACTCAGACTGGCAGTGTCTCTCCAGGACCTCAAGCTGAGGTTTTTTCACGCCTCCTTGCCTGGACCCTTTTTAGTTGGAGATGCTGGGGATTGAACCTGGGACCTTCTGCTTACCAAGCAGATGCTCTACCCCTGAGCCACCATCCCTCCCCATGAACTATGAAGCTGCCTTCTACTGAATCAGACCCTCTTTGGTCCATCAAAGTCAGTCTTGTCTTCTCAGACTGGCAGCGGCTCTCCAGGGTCTCAAGCTGAGGTTTTTCATACCTATTTGCCTGGACCCTTTTTTGGAGATGCTGGGGATTGAACCTGGGACCTTCTGCTTACCAAGCAGATGCTCTACCACTAAGCCACCGTCCCTCCCCTTAGGCATATGAACATATGAAGCTGCCTTCTACTGAAGCAGACCCCTCTCGGTCCATCAAAGTCAGTCTTGTCTACTCAGACTGGCAGTGTCTCTCCAGGACCTCAAGCTGAGGTTTTTTCACGCCTCCTTGCCTGGACCCTTTTTAGTTGGAGATGCTGGGGATTGAACCTGGGACCTTCTGCTTACCAAGCAGATGCTCTACCCCTGAGCCACCATCCCTCCCCATGAACTATGAAGCTGCCTTCTACTGAATCAGACCCTCTTTGGTCCATCAAAGTCAGTCTTGTCTTCTCAGACTGGCAGCGGCTCTCCAGGGTCTCAAGCTGAGGTTTTTCATACCTATTTGCCTGGACCCTTTTTTGGAGATGCTGGGGATTGAACCTGGGACCTTCTGCTTACCAAGCAGATGCTCTACCACTAAGCCACCGTCCCTCCCCTTAGGCATATGAACATATGAAGCTGCCTTCTACTGAAGCAGACCCCTCTCGGTCCATCAAAGTCAGTCTTGTCTACTCAGACTGGCAGTGTCTCTCCAGGACCTCAAGCTGAGGTTTTTTCACGCCTCCTTGCCTGGACCCTTTTTAGTTGGAGATGCTGGGGATTGAACCTGGGACCTTCTGCTTACCAAGCAGATGCTCTACCCCTGAGCCACCATCCCTCCCCATGAACTATGAAGCTGCCTTCTACTGAATCAGACCCTCTTTGGTCCATCAAAGTCAGTCTTGTCTTCTCAGACTGGCAGCGGCTCTCCAGGGTCTCAAGCTGAGGTTTTTCATACCTATTTGCCTGGACCCTTTTTTGGAGATGCTGGGGATTGAACCTGGGACCTTCTGCTTACCAAGCAGATGCTCTACCACTAAGCCACCGTCCCTCCCCTTAGGCATATGAACATATGAAGCTGCCTTCTACTGAAGCAGACCCCTCTCGGTCCATCAAAGTCAGTCTTGTCTACTCAGACTGGCAGTGTCTCTCCAGGACCTCAAGCTGAGGTTTTTTCACGCCTCCTTGCCTGGACCCTTTTTAGTTGGAGATGCTGGGGATTGAACCTGGGACCTTCTGCTTACCAAGCAGATGCTCTACCCCTGAGCCACCATCCCTCCCCATGAACTATGAAGCTGCCTTCTACTGAATCAGACCCTCTTTGGTCCATCAAAGTCAGTCTTGTCTTCTCAGACTGGCAGCGGCTCTCCAGGGTCTCAAGCTGAGGTTTTTCATACCTATTTGCCTGGACCCTTTTTTGGAGATGCTGGGGATTGAACCTGGGACCTTCTGCTTACCAAGCAGATGCTCTACCACTAAGCCACCGTCCCTCCCCTTAGGCATATGAACATATGAAGCTGCCTTCTACTGAAGCAGACCCCTCTCGGTCCATCAAAGTCAGTCTTGTCTACTCAGACTGGCAGTGTCTCTCCAGGACCTCAAGCTGAGGTTTTTTCACGCCTCCTTGCCTGGACCCTTTTTAGTTGGAGATGCTGGGGATTGAACCTGGGACCTTCTGCTTACCAAGCAGATGCTCTACCCCTGAGCCACCATCCCTCCCCATGAACTATGAAGCTGCCTTCTACTGAATCAGACCCTCTTTGGTCCATCAAAGTCAGTCTTGTCTTCTCAGACTGGCAGCGGCTCTCCAGGGTCTCAAGCTGAGGTTTTTCATACCTATTTGCCTGGACCCTTTTTTGGAGATGCTGGGGATTGAACCTGGGACCTTCTGCTTACCAAGCAGATGCTCTACCACTAAGCCACCGTCCCTCCCCTTAGGCATATGAACATATGAAGCTGCCTTCTACTGAAGCAGACCCCTCTCGGTCCATCAAAGTCAGTCTTGTCTACTCAGACTGGCAGTGTCTCTCCAGGACCTCAAGCTGAGGTTTTTTCACGCCTCCTTGCCTGGACCCTTTTTAGTTGGAGATGCTGGGGATTGAACCTGGGACCTTCTGCTTACCAAGCAGATGCTCTACCCCTGAGCCACCATCCCTCCCCATGAACTATGAAGCTGCCTTCTACTGAATCAGACCCTCTTTGGTCCATCAAAGTCAGTCTTGTCTTCTCAGACTGGCAGCGGCTCTCCAGGGTCTCAAGCTGAGGTTTTTCATACCTATTTGCCTGGACCCTTTTTTGGAGATGCTGGGGATTGAACCTGGGACCTTCTGCTTACCAAGCAGATGCTCTACCACTAAGCCACCGTCCCTCCCCTTAGGCATATGAACATATGAAGCTGCCTTCTACTGAAGCAGACCCCTCTCGGTCCATCAAAGTCAGTCTTGTCTACTCAGACTGGCAGTGTCTCTCCAGGACCTCAAGCTGAGGTTTTTCATGCCTATTTCCCTGGACCCTTTTTAGTTGGAGATGTCGGGGATTGAACCTGGGACCTTCTGCTTACCAAACAGATGCTCTACCCCTGAGCCACCATCCCTCCCCATGAACTATGAAGCTGCCTTCTACTGAATCAGACCTGCCTCGGTCCATCAAAGTCAGTCTTGTCTACTCAGACTGGCAGCGGCTCTCCAGGACCTCAAGCTGAGGTTTTCCACACCTCCTTGCCTGGACCCTTTGTAGTTGGAGATGCCGGGGATCGAACCTGGGACTTTCTGCTTACCTTCTCTCCCACTGAGCCACCGTCCCTCCCCTATGGGGCAGCACCCTCCCTACAACTCCTCCAGGAGACACCCCATTCACCCCCCTTCCCGTCTGACTAAAGTCCTAAAACCCCACCTCTTTTTGCAAAACATTTTACCCATCAGCAATCACATCTCTACATGGGGCTGCCCCTGTACCGAACTCGGAAACGACAGCTAGTGCAGAATGCAGCAGCCAGGCTGTTAGTGGGACTACCTCGGTGGGAGCACGTGCAGCCTAGGTTGCGGGAGCTGCACTGGCTGCCAATTGTGTTCCGAGTTCGTTACAAGGTGCTGGTTATTACCTTTAAAGCCCTATATGGCCGAGGACCTGCCTACCTCAGGGACCGCCTCTCTCCATATATCCCCCAGAGAGCACTGAGATCTAGCTCCGAAAATCTCTTAAAAATCCCTGGACCAAGAGAGGCCAAACTGAAAACAACGCGGGAGAAGGGCCTTCTCAATAACGGCCCCCCATTGGCGGAATCAACTACCAGAAGAGGTACGGGCCCTGCGAGACTATAATCAGTCCCGCAGGGCCTGCAGAACTGTCCTTTTTCAAATGGCCTATAAGATGGAATCCTGAAGTGACAACTAGCCATCTGATATATACGTATATGCCGCGTTGTACGGTAGCACCTTTAACTGTAGTGGTTTTTTAATTAATTTATTAATGTTTTTATTGTATTTTATTATATAATGTATTGTTATAATCATGGTTCATTCCATGTCCTGTAAGCCGCCCTGAGCCTGCCTAGGCGGGGAGGGCGGGATGTAAATAAAAATTTATTATTATTATTATTATTATTATCATCATCATCATCATCTAAGCAGATGAATGGACATTCTTCCCCCCACTCGTCTGACTTCTCTATCCTTTCCCATCCCGCCCTGGCCCTCCCTGTCATCAGAACACAGAACTGTGAGCTCCTTGGGGCAGGGGGCTGTCCTGCAGTCCTGTCACCAGCTCCCACCTCCGCCACGCACACGGCAGGCTCTGCTCTTACCGGAGCGCCTTGTGCCGGCTGTGGCGGCTCCTCTCTCGCTGACAGCAGTCGAGGTAGCTGATGCAGATCTCCTGTGCGGGCAGAAGCGAAATTAGAATCCGCTGCTCTTAACCACTACAACACACCGGCTCTAAAAGAGACCAGCAGATCTGTCCGGGGCAGATGTTGCCGGGACTCTCAAGCAGGAGCTGTTGCCCTCTTACCTCCCCGGGCTGGATATCTTCCAAGGCTGTCAGGTGGAGCAAGAAATTGTTGTCTGGGAACGAGGCCTCGGCGTTGGGAATGCAGCTGTGGTTGCCTGGAAGAAAAAAAACAAGGGGCCAGGCTTTAGAGTCAGTGCAAGGCGCTAGTCCTGTGCGATCATTTCCCCCAAAATAAAATAAACCAGTGATCCTGAACAGGGTATCGCTTTCTCTGTACTTACAACAGCTTTGCAGCACAAAGAGGCCGGACCCCTCGCAATTGAGGAACTCTCCTGTCTCTGAATCGAAAAGAGAGAAAGGGAGAGGCTAGCAACACTCACGCCCGGGAACTGCTCCTTGGAAAGCTGGAACACCAAAGAAAAAGGCTGAAGCCTACAGTTGGAATCATACAGTTGGAAGGGGCCTCCAGGGTCATCTAACATAAGAACATAAGAGAAGCCATGTTGGATCAGGTCAGTGGCCCCTCCAGTGCAACACTCTGTGTCACATAAGAACAGAAGAGAAGCCATGTTGGATCAGGCCAATGGCCCATCCAGTCCAACACTCTGTGTCACATAAGAACAGAAGAGAAGCCATGTTGGATCAGGCCAATGGCCCATCCAGTCCAACACTCTGTGTCACATAAGAACATAAGAGAAGCCCTGTTGGATCAGGCCAGTGGCCCATCCACTCCAACACTCTGTGTCACATAAGAGAAGCCCTGTTGGATCAGGCCAGCGGCCCCTCCAGTCCAACACTCTGTGTCACATAAGAGAAGCCCTGTTGGATCAGGCCAGTGGCCCATCCAGTCCAACACCCTGTGTCACACAGTGGCCAAAAAACCCCAAAGTGCCATCAGAGGTCCATCAGTGGGGCCAGGACACTAGAAGCTCTCCCACTGTTGCCCCCCACCCAAGCACCAAGAATACGGAGCATCACTGCCTCAGAAAGAGTTCCAACGATACGCTGTGGCTAATAGCCACTGATGGACCTCTACTCCCCATGCTTAGCCAATCCCCTCTTGAAGCTGGCTATGCTTGCAGCCCCCATCACCTCCTGTGGCAGTGAATTCCACAGGTTAATCACCCCTTTGGGTGAAGAAGGACTTCCTTTTATCCGTTCTAACCCGACTGCTCAGCAATTTCATGGAATGTCCACGAGTTCTCGTATTGTGAGAAAGGGAGAAAAGGACTTCTTTCTCTACCTTCTCCATCGCATGCATAATCTTGTAAACCTCTATCACGTCACCCCGCAGTCGACGTTTCTCCAAGCTAAAGAGCCCCAAGCGTTTTAACCTTTCTTCACAGGGAAAGTGTTCCAACCCTTTAATCATTCTAGTTGCCCTTTTCTGCATTTTTTCCGATGCTACAATATCCTTTTTGAGGTGCAGTGACCAGAAATGTACACAGTACTCCAAAGGACGTCGACCTATGTAGGGGCATTATGATACCGGCTGATTTGTTTTCAGTTTCAGTTTATTTCAATTTATATCCCGCCCTTCTCGCCGAAGCGGCTCAGGGCGGCTCACGACATATAAAATCTAACATAACGTTTGGCTTTAAAATACATCAATTTACAGCAATGGCTTTAAAAATACATCAATTTAGACCATTTAAAACAGTGATAATAAAACATATAGAACAAGCGATTTGTCAAAATGATACACTACAACCTTCCAGAGAGTTTCCAACGTCAGTTAGTTATAGGCCAGCCGGAAGAGGGCTGTCTTACAGGCCCCGCGGAACTGCCCTAGGTCCCGCAGGGCCCTCCCCTCTTCCGGCAGCTGGTTCCACCAGCAAGGCGCCGTTACCGAGAAGGCCCTGTCCCTGGTGGATTTCAGACGGGCCTCCTTCGGCCCGGGGATTACAAGCAGGTTTTGAGAACCCGATCGTAGTACTCTCTGGCGAACATGTGGGGAGAGATGGTCCCTAAGGTAGGCAGGCCCTAGGCCAGATAGGGCTTTAAAGGTACTAACCAGCACCTTGTACCGAACTCAGTATATTATTGGCATATAATTTTCAATTCCCTTCCTGTGTAGCTAGATCCAGGCGGGCGGCAGCCGTGTAGGTCTGAAGCAGCTGAACAAAGCGGGAGTCAAGTGGCAATTCTAAGACCAACCAATTTTTATGTAGGTTCTTAAAGGTGCCACTTGACTCCTGCTTTGTTCAGTTCCCTTCCTAATAATCCCCAGCATGGCGTTGGCCTTTCTAAAATTGCGGCTGCACACTGTATAGAAGGGCATCTAGTGATGGCGAACAGCCGTCCACTAAGCGTGACCACGGCTACCCATTCGGTTGCTGCCACCCCGTCGCTTTGCTTGGTCTATCAAGAGGACCCACCTTTCTCAATGTCCTTGTAAAGCTGGTCTATGAAAGCGTCCAACTGCTCTCGCTCCTGGGGGGGAAGTTCCAGGGCATCGCAGGCGTGGACCCACTGGCTTAAGGAGCTGGGAGGGGGGGAGAGGACAAAAGGGAGAGAATGGGTCATAGATCCAATAATGCAGAACATCCCAAGTACTTCACGTACGACAACCTGACGAGGCAGACCGCTTTTATCATCGCAGTAGGCTCCTGTTCGTCCCGCAAGAAGAAGATGACGATGATATTGGATTTATATCCCGCCGTCCACTCCGAATCTCAGAGACCCAGAGGTGCTCACAATCTTCTTTCCCTTCCTTCCCCCCTATAACGTACACCCTGTGAGGTGGGTGGGGCTGAGAGAGCTATGCCAGCAGCTGCCCTTTCAAGGACAGCTCTGCCAGACAACCTTTCAAGGACAACCCAAGGCCATTCCAGCAGCTGCAAGTGGAGGAGTGGGGAATCAAACCCGGGTCTTCCAGATAAGTCCGCACACTTAACCACTACACCAAGGAGCTTGGGGGGAGCTTAGAAAGCTCTTCTCTCCCCTACTGTAGCCTCACAATGACTCAAGGGTCCCTGACGTTGTCCCTGTGGGTACTGCAGGCTCCTTTCTTTACTCCCATCAGGGTTGGAATTATAGCAGGAGCTCCTTTGCATATTAGGCCACACCTCCCTGATGTAGCCAATATTCCGAGAGAGTACAAGGCTCTTTTTTGTAAGCTCTAGGAGGATTGGCTACATCCGGGGTGTGTGGCCTAATATGCAAAGGAGTTCCTGCTAGAATTCCACCCCTGGCTCCCATCAGGAACTTTTCAAAAGTGGGTGGGGCTTTTGACTAGCAAAGGCTTCTGACTGGAGATTTGATTGGCTATGCAGATTTTAAAAAAAAAAAACTCCACAAGAATCTTCGCTGTGTGTCGGAAGGGAAGCTGCGGCAGCCATTTTGTGGCTTCACCTAGCCCGCTGTGTCAGAATTTCACAGGAGTCTGCATGGTCAAAAATGCTGGGAACCGCCCCCCTCCCCCCGCTCTCCGAAGTGGGTCAGGCTGAGAGAAAATGAGCAGCCTCAGGTCAGACAGTGAGCTTCACGACACTGCAGAGATTCAAACCCATTCCTCCGCCGTTGTTGACTCACTAGTCTCACCGCTGTACCACACACCACACCACACCACACCAGCTCAGCTTGTTTTGCCACTGCGGGGGAGGAGAGCTGCCAAACTCAGACACCATGGCATTCCAAAGGCTACTCAAGTGCCGTTCATGGATGAAGCACTTTTTAAAATTATTTTTATGCCACTGCTCGAAAACAGAAACTCAAATCCAACAAACCAAAGCAACAGTGCAGTCGTAAATAAGGTGTTAATAAAGAAGCCGCTGGATTTGAACTGGCAACCTGCCATCTCCCTCTCTCTCTAGCTGCTGCTGCAGTGGCAGTTGGTAGGGACCAGGGCTTTTTTGTGGCAGTGTTGAAATAATAGGGCCAAGTCTGACTCACTCAGGAAAGCCTCAAATGCAAAACCACTGTTTATATTACCCATATTATTCTTACATATTGGAACTCTTGCATGCTGGCTTGCTTATTTGTGCGTGTAGGGGTTTAAGCCAAAGGTAGGAAATGTAGTTGCCTTAGAAACCGTTAGGTGAAAAGTGCAAGAATGCGAAGGGAGGAGGGGGGGTGCCAGGACCGGACGCTTTAAGATGGTTTTGGGCATGCGTATCTTATCACGAGGCAGATTGTGAGGGGGCCCCACCAATTTGTGGGTTCCACAAGAAGAAAAACCTCAGAGTTAACCAATTAGTGTGAAGTTTGACTCACTCAGGAGAGATAAGGTAGTGAAGTAATACGTATCTGTGTATAGAGTTTCCATATAAGGGAAAAAGGTGCTGCCTTGCGGCCGGGGGTAGTTTAGATTGCACACCCTGCGTCGGTGACCGGTCTGGTCACAGGGGGAGACAGGGGGGGGGGGGGGCGCGTGCGTCGGGGAATGCTTAAAAAACAACAGCTTGGGGCGGAAACGGCAGAGAGACCGCCTCTGCGCCTCTCTCTCTCACAATCTGCAGTGTGATCTTTACAAATAAACCTTTTGGACTTTGAGCAAGAAGTCTCTGCCTGGTTAATTGCGATCGGTTTTGTGTTGAATGTTTAAAACCGGTTAACAGCAGGAACTCCTTTGCATATTAGGCCACATCCCCTGAGGTAGCCAATCCCCCAAAGGCTTATAGGGCTCTTCGCAAAAGGCCTACTTAAGCTCCAGGAGGATTGGCTACATCAGGGAGGCGTGGCCTAATATGCAAAGGAGGTCCTGCTAGAATTCCTTACAGGGCTCTTCATACAGGGCCTGCTGAAAGCTCCAGGAGGATTGGCTACATCAGGGGGTGTGGCCTAATATGCAAAGGAGGTCCTGCTAGAATTCCTTACAGGGCTCTTCATACAGGGCCTGCTGAGAGCTCCAGGAGGATTGGCTACATCAGGGGGTGTGGCCTAATATGCAAAGGAGGTCCTGCTAGAATTCCTTACAGGGCTCTTCATACAGGGCCTGCTGAAAGCTCCAGGAGGATTGGCTACATCAGGGAGGCGTGGCCTAATATGCAAAGGAGATCCTGCGACAAAAAAAAGCCCTGGTAGGGACAGAACGCAAACACAACCCTAAGAGGAGTCACCTAAGTGGTACAGTCCATTCAAGCACCACGGGACTCTACCACCTCATTCTGTGGCCAAAATGAGACCAGAATCGCAAAACGGGGATCATGGTGACCGGGGATGCAAAAAGCCAACCTAACTGACAAGAAGCCAACAAGTGCCAATGGCCACATTTGGTTAACATTTACTAGCAGGCCTGAATGGTGATTTTAAATTTTGCCTTTGATGGGTTTTTAATGTGCACGTTTCAATGCATTTTAGCTGTGCTGCAAGCCCCCTGCAGATACGTAAGGAAGAACGGCAGCTTGCAAATGTTTTAAAGCGATAAACAAAAACCAGCCTCCGCTCACCTGGTTCCCATTCCTTGGCCGTTGGTGCCCACCAGGGCAAACAGAGAGCGGAAGCCATCAGGGGAAAACCACTGTTGGGAGAAGAAAAGCAAAGTTCCCTCTGTAAATCTTGCCTGCGTCAAGAGCCAAACCTCTCCTGGGTCAAAGAAGCAAGCATTTATTTCATGATTTGCAAATCAAGGAGAGATCCAGGCAAGCAGTCTCACCCAAATCTCTGAAGCCTGGATCGCAGTGCAGCTCAAATTAAGCTTCCCTTGTCCCGCCTGTCCTGGCTCTGCAGACCAATCCGTCAACAGCCTCACAATCTTCTTGCCCTATCCCGTTCAATCTAGCACACACACACACCGTGTTTCCCCCCCTCCCCATTTCCTTAAGCTATCCGGTCACTACTTTTGTTTCTTCAGTTAGGTTACTTTAGCTTTCATTTGCTCTGTTAGGCTTCAGTTCTCCATTTCAGCATAGACTAAGTTTCGTTCTTCCCTTTTATGGCCAAACAGTGTTTCCTGTGCATAATCTTGTGGCGTAGCTGCATTGCCTACTATTCACAACCAACTATTCTATAACAAAATGAGACCCAGCTCCCTCTCTTTGATCACTTTGACCCAGTGCCGAGTGGAGAAAAACTGGTTCAGAGTCCCCCGACAAACAGGTAAATAATTGAGCCCATTGACGGTGGAGAAATCTCTTGACCAGTGGCCTTCAACACCTTTTCAGGCACCCTCCAAGCATTCTCAGAAAGTGGGTGGGACCAGGTGGAGGTTAACTGGCAGGAGGCTTCCCAACCCCCCTGCCCTGCCAGGGGACCCCTGGATTAGCAGCCTAATCCCCCGCTCCCTAAAAATCTGATAGCGGGGGTGGGGGGGGTGGAACGGCGTCGTGTCTCTTTCCCTGCCTGGCTTCAGGCTTCTCCCTTCCTCCAAGTTACAAAGACCCACGCACTGCCGGCCTGCTATTCACTCCAGTCCGGCCTCCCTTCGCGAGGTGCATGCTGGGACTTGTAGTCCTTGCATCCTCTCACGTCTGCTGAGCATTATTCTCTATGTGGAGATTGATTCTCATAGGGTATAATAGGGAATTGATCTGGAGGTTTCGGGGGCTCTGGGGGAGCTGTTTTTTGAGGTAGAGGCACCAAATTTTCTGTATAGTATCTAGTGACTCTCCCCAAAGTATCTCCCAAGTTTCAAAACGATTGGACCAGGGGGTCCCATTCTATGAGCCCCAAAAGAAGGTGCCCCTATCCTTCATTATTTCCTATGGAAGGAAGACATTTAAAAAGGTGTGCGGTTCCTTTAAATGTGATGGCCAGAACTCCCTTGGAGTTCAATTATGCTTGTCACACCCTTGTTCCTGGCTCCGCCCCGATGTCTCCTGGCTCCACCCCCAAAGTCTCCTAGCTCCACCCCCAAAGTCCCCAGATATTTCTTGAATTGGACTTGGCAACCCTAACTGGCAGCCATCTTCCCTCTAAACTGCAGAGTCTTGTGAGCAAAAATTCTACTTTGTGAGCTCCTGGCATTAAAGTTGTGAGCTCCTGCATCAAGGAGTGTGCTGTGGGGGTCATCCTTCTTGAGCTGAGACAAAAATGTGTGAGCGGGAGGCTGAAAATCTGTGAGCTAGCTGACGCGAACTCAGCTTAGAGGAAACACTGACTGGCAGTGAAGGTTTTTAATAACGTTGATTTGGCGGCAGCTGCCACCACAAGCACAAGGATCTGCACTGCATGATTGAAGGTCAGCCATTTTGTAGCTGGCTCCACCCTCTACAGTGACCATTTTGTGGGAGCCATTCTGTGGCTCCACCCACCACGCTGTGTCAGAGAGGCTCAAAGGGTTGCGGATCCTAGCTGTAGCCTGAACAGTTTTCCTAGAACAGGGGTAGGGAACGCTGGCTCTCCAGATGTTTTTTTTTGCCTACAACTCCCATCAGCCCCAGCCATTGGCCATGCTGGCTGGGGCTGATGGGAGTTGTAGGCAAAAAAACCATCTGGAGAGCCAATGCTCCCTATCCCTGCCCTGGAAAGAAAAAGGAGACCAGAAATTTGGGACTCACCCTGCTGAGGTGTTCTTCATAAAGCGCTTCTGTGAAGAGCAGGCGTAGGACTTCCAGCTGGCCCTGGAAAAACCAATCAACCCCAGGAAGGAAAAGAACATTTAATACTGCCAAGCAGTGATCAGTGGGTCATAAGAGCAAAAGAGAAGCCATGTTGGATCAGGGCAATGGCCCATCCAGTCCAACACTCTGCGTCTCATAAGAACATAAGAGAAGCCATGTTGGATCAGGCCAGTGGCCCATACAGTCCAACACTCTGTGTCACATAAGAGAAGCCATGTTGGATCAGGCCAAATGCCCATCCAGTCCAACACTCTGTGTCTCATAAGAGAAGCCATGTTGGGTCAGGCCAATGGCCCCTCCAGTCCAACACTCTGTGTCACATAAGAACATAAGAGAAGCCATGTTGGATCAGGCCAGTGGCCCATCCAATCCAACACTCTGTGTCTCATAAGAACATAAGAGAAGCCCTGTTGGATCAGACTAATGGCCCATCCAGTCCAACACTCTGTGTCTCATAAGAACATAAGAGAAGCCCTGTTGGATCAGGCCAGTGGCCCATCCAGTCTAACACTCTGTGTCTCATAAGAACATAAGAGAAGCCATGTTGGATCAGGTCAATGGCCCATCTAGACTAACACTGTGGCACACAGTGGCCAAAAAACCTCAGGTGCCATCAGGAGATCCATCAATGGGGCCAGGACACTAGAAGCCCTCCCACTGTGCCCCCAAAGCACCAATAATACAGAGCATCACTGCCCCAGACATAAGAATGTAAGAGAAGCCGTATTGGATCAGGCCAGTGGCCCATCCAGTCAAACACTCTGTGTCACATAAGAACATAAGAGAAGCCATGTTGAATCAAACCAATGGCCCCTCCAGTCCAACACTCTGTGTCACACAGTGGCCAAAAAACCCCAGGTGCCATCAGGAAGTCCACCAGTGGGGTAAGGAAACTAGAAGCCCTCCCATTGTGCCCCCCAAGCACCAAGAATACAGAGCATTACTGCCCCAGACATAAGAACAGAAGAGAAGCCATGCTGGATCAGGCCAGTGGCCTTCCAGTCCAACACTCTGTGTCACAGAGTGGCCAAAAAACTCCAGGTGCCATCAGGAGGTTCATCAGTGGGGCCAAGACACTAGAAGCCCTCCCACTGCGCCCCCCAAGCACCCAGAAGACAGAGCATCACAGCCCCAGACAGAGTTCTATACCTTGTGCTAATAGTCACTGATGGACCTCTGCTCCATATGTATATCCAATCCCCCCTTGAAGCTGGCTATGCTTGTAGCCTCCACCACCTCTTGTGGCAGTGATTCCATCTTTGAATCACACTTTGGGTGAAGAAGTACTTCCTTTTACCCATTTCAATCCGATCGCTCAGCAATTTCATAGAATGTCCACAAGTTCTATTGTGAGAAGGGAGAAAAGGACTTCTTTCTCTGCCTTCTCTATCCCATGCATAATCTTGTCATCCTCTATCATGGCACCCGCAGTCTATGTTTCTCCAAGCTAAAGAGCCCCAAGTGTTTTAACCTTTCTTCGTAGGGAAAGTGTCCCAACCCTTTAAACTTTCTAGTTGCCCTTTTCTGCACTTTTCCCCAGTGCTATAATATTGCTTTTGATATCAAAATCGTACAGAGGACACAAGGCAAGCCTAGGTATAGTGGCTCGAGAGGCTGGCTGAGAGGACCAGCAGGGGTATCTATGACAACGCTGGAAGACACACAAAAAACCCCCCTGGCCTTGAAATTGCCTTCTACTGAACCAGACCTTGGTCCATCAAAGCCAGTACTGTCTCCTCAGACTGGCAACTGTTCTCCAGGGTCTCAGGCTGAGGTCTGGTCCTTTTTAATTGGAGCTTCCGGGGACTGAACCTGGGACCTTCTGCATGTGAAGCTGATGCTCTACTGAGCCATGGTCCCTTCTACTGAGCCAGTTCGGTGTAGTGGTTAAGTATGTGAACTCTTATCTGGGAGAACCTGGTTTGATTCCCCCCCTCCTCCACTTGCATCTGCTGCAATGGCCTTGGGTCAGCCATAGCTCTGGCAGAGGTTGTCCTTGAAAGGGCAGCTTCTGGGAGAGCTCTCTCAGCCCCACCCACCTCACAGGGTGTCTGTTGTGGGGGAGGAAGATAAAGGAAGATGAGTGTGCCCACTCAATGCACAGCAGCCAAGAAGGTCTGAGCGCCTGCTCCGGCTGCAATGCCACTGAGGATGTTCTCCGCAGCTGAGAACGAAACGTCTGGAAGGAAAACTTTCTCCAGTAGAACACGGCACTTGATCCCGAAAGACTCTACAAACCCTAATGATGTTACCAGCCGTGAAAACCTGAAATCTTTGAAGATAAAGGACATTGTGAGCCGCTCTGAGTCTCTGATTCAGAGAAGGGCGGGTATAAATCTGCAGTCTTCTTCTTCTCTGTGACTTAAATGGCCTTCATGACTGAAGGACACTGTGATGGAACTGGCCCGATTCTGCCTTCAGACCCGGTTCCGTCAACTCCCTTTTGAGTTGCCAACTGAATGGAGCTAATCTTCTTCCCGCCACTAGGGCACGCTGCCACCACCTGCTCAATTTAGGGGTTCCTGTTTGAGAGAAACAGGACTCCCAATCCCCCTTCATGCCAGTTCTGAGGCAAGGTCCTCTGCCAACCCAGCACCTGGTTAACACAGAGAGACCACAGTCCTTCTTTGGAGACCCCTGGAGAAGAAGAAGATATTGGATTTATATCCCGCCCTCCACTCCAAAGAGTCTCAGAGCGGCTCACAATCTCCTTTACCTTCCTCCCC
>NC_083231.1:121556233-121615074 GCF_032191835.1 Heteronotia binoei
CAGTATATATAATATGTGTGTGTATGTGTGTATACACACACACATATATTGGCCACTGTGTGACACAGAGTGTTGGACTGGATGGGCCATTGGCCTGATCCAACATGGCTTCCCTTATGTTCTTATGTGACACAGAGTGTTGGACTGGATGGGCCAGTGGCCTGATCCAACAGGGCTTCTCTTATGTTCTTATGTGACACAGAGTGTTGGACTGGAGGGGCCACTGGCCTGATCCAACAGGGCTTCTCTTATGTTCTTATGTGACACAGAGTGTTGGACTGGATGGGCCAGTGGCCTGATCCAACAGGGCTTCTCTTATGTTCTTATGTGACACAGAGTGTTGGACTGGAGGGGCCATTGGCCTGATCCAACAGGGCTTCTCTTATGTTCACTAAGTCATCAGTGTTTAAACTTAAAACATTTTAAACTAATATTTTAACTACTAACTGATTTGAACGTGGCAGGTGAGGTTCAATTTGGCCAAATGCAAAGTAATGCACATTGGAGCCAAAAATCCTAGCTATAAATACAAGTTGATGGGGTGTGAACTGGCAGAGACTGACCGAGAGAGAGATCTTGGGGTCATGGTAGATAACTCACTGAAAATGTCAAGACTGTGTACAATTGCAATAAAAAAGGCCAACGCCATGCTGCGAATTATTAGGAAGGGTATTGAAAACAAATCAGCCAGTATCATAATGCCCCTGTATAAATCAATGGTGCAGCCTAATTTGGAGTACTGTGTACAATTCTGGGGCTCTTTAGCTTGGAGAAACATCAACTGTGGGGGTGACATGATAGAGGTTTACAAGATTATGCATGGGATAGAGAAGGCAAAGAAAGAAGTACTTTTCTCCCTTTCTCACAATACAAGAACTCGCGCGCATTCAATGAATTGCTGAACAGTCGGATTAGAACTGATAAAAAGAAGTCCTTCTTCACCCGAAGGGTGATTAAAATGTGTAGTGTTGAAGTGTGCGGACTCCTATCTGGGAGAACCGGGTTTGATTCCCCACTCCTCCATTTGCAGCTGCTGGAATGGCCCTGGGCAGCCAGAGTTCTCTTGCAGAAGTTGTCCTTGAAAGGGCAGCTTCTGAGAGAGCTCTCTCAGCCCCACCCACACCACAGAGTGTCTGCTGTGGGGAAGGAAGGGAAAATAATTGTAAGAGAGCCAGTTTGGTGTAGTGGTTAAGTGCAAGAACTCTTATCTGGGAGAACCAGGTTTTGATTCTCCACTCCTCCACTTGCATCTGCTGGAATGGCCTTGCGTCAGCCATCACTCTTTCAGGAGTTGTCCTTGAAAGGGCAGCTTCTGGGAGAGCTCTCTCAGCCCCACCCACCTCACAGGGTGTCTGTTGTGGGGGAGGAAGGGAAATTAACTTGGAGAGCCAATTTGGTGTAGTGGTGAAGTGTGCAGACTCTTATCTGGGAGAACCAGGTTTGATTCCCCACTCCTCCACCTGCAGCTGCTGGAATGTCTTTGAGTCAGCCATAGCTCTGGCAGAGGTTGTCCTTGAAAGGGAAGCTTCTGGGAGAGCTCTCTCAGCCCCACCCTCCTCACAGGGTGTCTGTTGTGGGGGAGGAAGGGACGTTAATTGTGAGAGAGCCAGTTTGGTGCAGTGGTGAAGTGCGCGGACTCTTATCTGGGAGAACTGGGTTTGATTTCCCGCTCCTCCACTTCCACCTGCTGGAATGGCCTTGGGTCAGCCATAGCTCTCGCAGGAGTTGTCCTTGAAAGGAAAAGAATCAAGGTATCCCCCACTCCCAGGCCTTTTATTCCACCCCTCCTCTTTCTCTGATTGGCCCCAAATGGTGCCAAAACCTTACAGGGCTTCTGGGAGTTCTAGGCCCTTCCCACTACTACCACACAGGCTTTCCAGGGCCTACAGGCCTCTAAGGCACAGCCAGATCACGACAGCAGGACAGAGGTTTCCATTGAGCTTACCGCCAGGCCTCCTGTAGTTTGTTGAGGGGATGATTGGGGTCCTCCCTGGAGGGTCCGAGGCACAAGACTTGGTGGTACTGGTCCCAGGCTGCCTGTCGGCATTCTGGACTACAATACACAACCTACAAAACAAGAGGGACAAGGACAGACAGCGAGTAAGGGAGGGCAACTGACACACCAGCAGGGTCAAAACAGCATTCTGGGCTCACAATGACGTGGACACACACAAACCAGCCCCAGGGTCTGATCAGCTTCTGTTCTTCCGGAATTGTGGTGAACTGCTCTGCTCTCCAGCTGCTTGTGGCTCCACGCTGCTTGGCTCACTCACTCGAGCGACCTGACAACCTCTGCTCCGTCAACTCTTCATTCGCTCCTGTCCTTTCCTTTGGGCTCATGTATGAGCAACATGGAAGGAATTCCCTCGCGGGGGATATGTGCACCCAGGATGGCCCAGCACATGCTTGCAGCCTAATTCCACCTCACAGGGCTGTTGTGAGCATAAATTTTAGGAAGGCAAAATGACTGTAGACTGCTCTGAGTCCACATTAGGGAAGAAAGAGGGGTATCAGTGAAGCGGGAGGGAGGGAGGAAGGAAGAAAAGAAGGAACGAAAGAGAGAGAAAGAGAGAGGGAGGGAGGGAAGGAGGGAGGGAGGGAGGGAGGGAGGAAGGAAGGAAGGAAGGAAGGAAGGAAGGAAGGAAGGAAGGAAGGAAGGAAGGAAGGAAGGAAGGAAGGAAGGAAGGAAGGAAGGAAGGAAGGAGAGAAAGAGGGAGGGAGAGAGAGAAAGAGAGAAGGAAGGAAGGAAGGAAGGAAGGAAGGAAGGAAGGAAGGAAGGAAGGAAGGAAGGAGAGAAAGAGGGAGGGAGAGAAAGAGGGAGGGAGAGAGAGAAAGAGAGAAGGAAGGAAGGAAGGAAGGAAGGAAGGAAGGAAGGAAGGAAGGAAGGAGAGAAAGAGGGAGGGAGAGAGAGAAAGAGAGAAGGAAGGAAGGAAGGAAGGAAGGAAGGAAGGAAGGAAGGAAGGAAGGAAGGGAGGAAGGGGAGAAGGGAAGAAAGAAAGAAAGAAAGAAAGAAAGAAAGAAAGAAAGAAAGAAAGAAAGAAAGAAAGAAAGAAAGAAAGAAAGAAAAGAAAGAAAGAAAGAAAGAAAGAAAGAAAGAAAGAAAGAAAGAAAGAAAGAAAGAAAGAAAGAAAGAAAGATCGCCTTACCTGACAACTGGGGCAGATCTGATGCAGGTCTTTGTGGATACCACACTGCTCCGGATGAGGCAGGGCCTGAAATCTTCCCAGCAGCCTTTGGGCATTCTCTTCTGCCGTCTCCAGGGCTCGCAAGCAGTGGTCACAGGCTGCGAGAGAAGCAAGCCTGAGGAAAACATGCATCCACACACACCACAGCCCTTGTTGCGAGGATCCACAACATCTGGTCACAAGGGTTAGCATGCAAATCACCAGAGCTTGGCCCTTCAAGCCCCCCTTGGTCCACACAGCAGACCACCCTTTTTGCTATGCTGTAGCTTCCCAATCCCAATCCTATGCCCCTGACCTGGATAGCCTGATGCTCTACCAACTGAGCTACGGCCCCTCTCCACAGTCAGGTATCAAAACCCAGGGTTTTCTACAGGCAAAGCAGGAATGCTTCCTAAGACCTTCCCGACTGTTCAAGCGGTTCCTCAGTGGCACAGGCTTTCTCCTCGGGAGGTGGTGGGCTCTTCTTCCTTGGAGGTTTTTAGATAGAGACTAGATGGCCACCTGACAGCAATGAGGATCCTGTGAATTTAGGGGGAGGGGTTTGTGAGTTTCCTGCATTGTGCAGGGGGGTTGGACTAGATGACCCTGGAGGTCCCTTCCAACTCTAGGATTCTATTAGGAAGAACTTCCTGACCGTTAGAGCGGTTCCTCAGTGGAACAGGCTTCCTCCTTGGGAGGTGGTGGGCTCTCCTTCCTTGGAGGTTTTGAAACAGAGGCTAGAGGGGCCATCTGACAGCAATGAGGATCCTGTGCAATTAGGGAAATCATAAGGAGGAGGTTGCATCAGTGCTTAATTCTCGTGGCCCTTCTTACACACAAAGGGAAATGCTGATTGACACTTTGGGGCAAGGAAGGAATTTTCCTCTAGGCCAGTTTTGCCCAGGATCCGAGAGGTTTTTGGCTACCTTCTGGGTATACAGAACGGGGTCACTGGGGACGGGGAGCAGTGTGCCCTCTAAGCTGTGTTAGCGTGAGCCAGATCAGAGATTTTTAGCCTCCGGCTCACACATTTTTGTCTAAGCTCAGGAAGGATGACCCCAGAGCGCACTAATTTATGCAGCCGCTCACAACTTTAATGCCAGGAGCTCACAAAGTAGAATTTTTGCTCTGAAGCTTAGAGGGAACATTGGTGAGGAGGTATTTGTGAGTTTCCTGCATTGTGCAGGGGGTTGGACTGGATGACCCTGGAAGTCCCTTCCAACTCTATGATTCTATGCCAATCCTTCTGGATGCATGTTTAGACCCAGGCATCTAGAAGAAGATGAAGAAGATATTGGATTTATATCCCGCCCTCCACTCCAAAGAGTCTCAGAGCGGCTCACAATCTCCTTTACCTTCCTCCCCCACAACAGACACCCTGTGAGGTGGGTGGGGCTGGAGAGGGCTCTCACAGCAGCTGCCCTTTCAAGGACAACCTCTGCCAGAGCTATGGCTGACCCAAGGCCATGCTAGCAGGTGCAAGTGGAGGAGTGGGGAATCAAACCCGGTTCTCCCAGATAAGAGTCCGCACACTTCACCACTACACCAAACTCGCTCTAGACACCGCAAAGCCGTTGCTGAAGACGAGAATGGAAGAAACACAGTATGAACAAACCCAATAAGCCTTACCTTTGTATTTATACAGGGCGTTCCAGAGGAACTGGGCTGATACCACCGGCTTCTCTACAAAAATGGTTTCTCCCTTGCGGATCTTCCTGGTAGCAAAAAGTCCCTTCCCCTTTAAAACAGGAGAGAAATCTTTACTTGAATGCTACTGCCCACTGAGCCTACTGGCCTTGAGCAACGACACACTGGAGATGCCAAAAAGTCAGTCATTTACGCAACCAAACAGCTACTGTGCTTGGAGCAAAAGAAAATCTGACTGCAGTCAATTTAACTACTAAATCCATAGCTGCTAAGGGCTAGTTACAGATATCTCATGTTCACCTTCCCCCATTATTGCAGAAAAGAGGAGCGACCCGCCAATCCCTAACATGGCAAAAGGTACCACATTCTCGTAAGCAATGCTCCGAAGTTTTTGTCTGTCTGGAAACACAATCGTATGAACATATGAAGCTGCCTTATACTGAATCAGACCCTTGGTCCATCAAAGTCAGTATTGTCTTCTCAGACTGGCAGCGGCTCCCCAGGGTCTCAAGCTGAGGATTTTCACGCCTACTTGCCTGGACCCTTTTTGGAGATGCCAGGGATTGAACCTGGGACCTTCTGCTTCCCAAGCAGATGCTCTACCACTGAGCCCCCGTCCCTCCCCAAAGCCTTTCACAAAGCCTTTCAGAGCATGGGACCTTTTGCCCTTGACCTTGCATTACTACTGGTTTTAAAAAGTTTTATTGCTTTCAGAAAATAGGGACTAGGGGATAAAGGGGATAGAAAATGAAAATACATGTTATTCTTTTTCTACGTAAAAAATACTTTCAAAAAATACAAGTCGGTAGTATTTTCTTAAAATACATACGGTGTCAATTATTATCATCTCTAGACTATGTATCATCAACATTATAATATTCTGTGTTATAAGTCTCTATAATATATGTCCATCAATATTAAATATTTTATATTATAAATCCTTGAGTTAAAATATCTATTCAATTTAACCAATCCAATAAAGGCAATCTTGTAATACAACATATGGAGGGGGGGAAGGGAGATATAACTTCACACCAAAGAATCTTAAGAGTCTTGAGTATCCAGCCAGGCATAAAATTTCAACCAATGCTTTCTTGCTTCTTCCTTAGATTTCCCAGCCATCAGCTGGGACAAAATATCCAGCTCAGCTGTTTCCAGAATTGTTCCCATCAAGTCCTTTCTTGTGGGCAGAAGGGACAAGAGTTTAATCTTGCACACATAAATCCTTTCCTGAATTGAGGAATAGTGGAGGGGAAGGTCTAAATATGCTAAGGGAGCCTTTGAGGAGGACTATCCCATAGCCCAGCTATGAGCTGTCTTTGTGGGGTAGTGGAAGTAAATCAATAAAAGAAGCCCACGTAGAACAACGCTGGAGCCCAGTAGCACCTTTAAGACCAACAAAGTTTTATTCAGGATGTAAGCTTTATGCTATCCAGACTAAACTTGTCCTTCTTTCAGTTTTTTCATTTCACTATTTTGTCCCTGGATTCTGACGGTACTATTTTGCATGTTTAACCACTGCCCACCGGCTATATGTAGCACTGCTCACTGTACCCTCATTTCATCGTCTGATGAAGTGCGCATAAAAACGTAAGAGAAGCCATGTTGGATCAGGCCAATGGCCTGTTCAGTCCAACCCTCTGTGTCACGCAGTGGCCAAAAAAAAACAGGCCCAATCAGGAGGTCTATCAGTGGGGCCAGGACACTAGAAGCCCTCCCATTGCGCCCCCCCCAAACACCAAGAATACAGAGCATCCCTTACCCCAGACAGAGAGTTCCAGCAATATGCTGTGGCTAATAGCCACTGATGGATCTCTGCATGCACCCGAAAGCATAACATTCTAAATAAAACTTCATTGGTCTTAAACGGGGGTGGCCAAGCTGCAGCTCGGGAACTGTAGATATCATGTAATGAGAATGGCTACTAGTACCCCAAAAACTGGGAAGATCAGGTCCTGACCTAATGACTAGCTATCAAGAGATTTGCCAAGCTTGCAAACCTCTGGGAAAAAACAGCAACCTTTAACGTCACAGCGTTCCTTCTGTTTCCTCCTTTTCTGACAACGATACTTTGGGAAGCAACCACAAGACGATTGTGAACTCTTGCGGACTGAGGAAGATGTTATCTTCCACGCCGGACTTTCCTGTGACGCTCTATTTTGTCATTGTACGTTGAGACTAGAAGGGTTTTGAATAGTTGGCGAACATATATAAAATAAAGACTGCTTGCCCAGCAAGCTGAATTCATTCCCTCCTCAAGAACTCGTGTCCGAGTCTTCATCGCAGCAGGGAACCGTATGTGGCTCTTTCACACATGCTGTGTGACTCTCAAAGCCCCCACTGCCCCGTTGGCCAGCTTGGAGAAGGCATTTGTCTCTTTAAATCACTCCTCCACGCCGAGCCAGCCGGTGGCTTGGACAATGCATTTAAATTTAAAGTTGCTTTCTTTCCTCCTCTCCCTCCTCCCTCCCTCCCTCCCACATCTGTTTGCTCCTTCCTTCCCTCTTTCACTCCTTCCTTCCTTCCAGCTCTCAAACATCTGATGTTTATTCTATGTGGCTCTTTTGTTAAGCAAGTTTGGCCACCCCTGGTGTCAAGTCTGCTTAAAGCTCTGGTCAAGTCTGTACCCAACATTGGCTCAGGAGAGAAGCATCCTGGGTAAAGCCAAACTGTATTCCATTGCTGCTAGCTTGAACTCTCCTTACCCCCCCTCCTTTTCTTTGTTATAAATAATAAATAAATAATAAATAAATTTTATTTTTATATCCCGCCCTCCCCCACCAAAAGGCGGGCTCAGGGCGGCTCACAGACATGACTACGTCATGATTCAATTAAAAGCAGATAAACATTATGAATACAATACAATTACATATATAGATTAAAATACATAAAAATAGGTGCTATAATTTCTGGTGTCACAATTACATATTATCAGCTTCAGTTACAACATAAGATGGCTAGAGTTAGAATGATTTTATCAAGTTAGTCTGGTCCTAATTCAAATGCGAGTTGGAAAAGAGAGGTTTTGCAAGCCCTGCGGAACTGGTTCAGGTCCCGCAGGGCTCGCACCCCCTCTGGGAGTTGATTCCACCAGCGCGGGGCCACTAATGAGAAGGCTTGCTCCCGAGTTATCTTCATTCTAGCCTCTCTTGGCCCAGGGATTTGTAGGAGGTTTTGGGAGCTAGATCTTAACGCTCTCCTGGGGATATATGGGGAGAGGCGGTCCCTGAGGTAGGCAGGTCCTCGGCCATATAGGGCTTTAAAGGTAATAACCAGCACCTTATACCGAACGCGGTAGACGACCGGTAGCCAATGCAGATCCCGCAGCACCGGCCGCACATGTTCCCACCTAGGTAGTCCCATCAACAGCCTGGCCGCTGCGTTCTGCACTACCTGAAGTCTTCGCGTTCGGCACAAGGGCAGCCCCATGTAGAGGGCATTGCAGTAGTCTAGTCTTGAGGTGACCGTTGCGTGGATCACAGTTGCTAGGTCGTCGCGTTCCAGGAAGGGAGCCAACTGCCTCGCCCTCTTGAGATAGAAGAAGGCGGATCTTGCGGTGGTAGCTATCTGGGCCTCCATTGATAGCGAGGATTCCAGTAGCACCCCCAGGCTCTTGACCCTGCGCACTGGTGTCAGTGGCGCACCGTCAAAAGCTGGCAGAGTAATCTCCCCCCCCGGTCCGTCCCGACCCACGCAAAGGACCTCAGTCTTCGTTGGATTCAACTTCAGCCCGCTCAGCCTGAGCCAGTCAGCCACGGCCTGTAACGCCCGGTCCAAATTTGTAGGGACATCACCAGTCCGGCCTTCCATCAATAGATAGAGCTGGGTATCATCAGCGTACTGATGACAACCAAGCCCATACCTCCGGGCAAGCTGGGCAAGGGGGCGCATAAAGATGTTAAACAATGTCGGGGAGAGAACTGCCCCCTGAGGCACCCCACAATGAAGCGGGTGTCTCTGAGACAGCTTCCCCCCAATTGCCACCCTTTGTCCCCGATTTTCAAGGAAGGAGGAGAGCCATTGTAAGGCTAGCCCCCGAATTCCTGCATCGGCGAGGCGGCGGGTCAGCAGCCGGTGGTCGACCATGTCGAACGCCGCCGACAGGTCGAGCAGCAGCAATACCGCCGAGCCGCCCCGATCCAGTTGCCGCCGGAGGTCATCTATGAGGGCGACCAAGACTGTTTCCGTCCCGTGGCCCGGGCGAAAGCCGGACTGGCATGGGTCCAAGGTGGAAGCGTCTTCCAGAAAATCCTGTAACTGCAACGCCACAGCCCTCTCTATAATTTTGCCCAAAAAGGGCAAATTTGAGACCGGCCGATAATGTGCCAATACGGCCGGGTCTGATGTAGCTTTTTTCAAGAGAGGGCGGACCACTGCCTCTTTCAGAGATGTTGGGAAAACACCCTCCGAAAGAGATCGATTTATAATGTCCCGTATAGGACATTTCAATTCCTCCTGGCAGGCCTTAATTAACCAGGAGGGACATGGGTCCAGATCACAAGTTGTGGATCGTGCAGTGCCAAGAATTCTGTCAACTTCCTCCAAGCTGAGCGGGTCGAAGCAGTCCAAGGTTACATCCGAAGACACGCATTGGGCCTCAAGTTCACTTACTGCGTCTAAATTGGCGGGGCAGTCGTGGCGGAGCGATTGGACCTTATCTGCAAAAAACTTCGCAAAAGCCTCGCAGCCTATCTCCAATTCCTTAGCTTTTGGGTTGCCCTGTGGCAGTGAAGTAAGGTTCCGAATTATTCTAAACAATTGAGCTGGGCGCGAATTTGCAGATGCAATCTTGGTCGCAAAGTATGTTTTCTTTGTGGCCTTGATTGCCATCTCATAGGTCTTCATAAACTTCCTATAAGATGTTCTAGTCGCTTCGTCGCGGGTACGCCGCCATTGCCTCTCTAGCCGTCTAAGGCCTTGCTTCAGCCGGCGCAGTTCCGGGGTATACCACGGAGCCGGCTTAGTCCGAGGCCGCAGAGGACGCCGAGGTGCAATCTCCTCGATGGCTCTGGAGAGCCGATTATTCCAGGACTCAACCAGGCCATCGAGAGAGGTGCCAGAGGGCCAGGGATCCCGCAGAGCCATTTGGAACCGTTCCGGGTCCATCTGGCTCCGCGGGCGAGCCATAATAGGCTCCTCGCCTAAACAGGTTGTTATGTAGTACTGCTTTGAAATGGGAATATGTGAACGCTTTATCTGAGCCTTCTCAGGCCTGGCACTGGGGGAGGTTGGAGCCAGAGACGCTCAAGGCCAAAACGGGCCTGAGAACGAAGTAGTAACATCAATGTGTGAATGTACCCTGCATAGCGCCCCTCCCTCAAGAATCCCTTTGAAGTATACCTTATATGATTGTATTCTACTGCCTGATCTTTAGTCTTTCAATCTCAACGTAGTCGAGAACAACGATATCAATAAACTAGTTATTTTGTTTCAACCAAGACTTGTTATTGAATCTGCCGACTTGACATTTGGTCTTAAAGGTCCTACTGGATTCCAACTTTGTTCTATTGTTCTGACCAACGCAGCTGCCCACCTGGGTCTATAAGCCCAGGCAGCAATTGAGAGTGACTCTCCACGGTTTCAGGATGAGGGTGCCTCTGTATCCCCTGCTACCCAACACTTTTTTAAACCTGGAGATGAATTTGGGACCTTCTGTAGCCGGGGCCTCTGAGCAAATGGCTTGTGATTCATCACATAAACATACCCTAAAAAAGACCAGTAACCGTTTTTGCCTGAGTCGCCAACTGACCAAGATGGATCAGGTTGCTGTGCATCTATCTATTTATGAGTACCCAGCTTGCTGGGGTGAAAGTGTAGATGACTGGGGGAGGCAATGGCAAGGAAAGGAAAGGTCCCCTGTGTTTCCGACTCTGGGGTGAAGCTGCTTTCACAACGTTTCCAGAGCAGACTTTTTATGGGGTGGTTTGCCCTTTCCTTCCCCAGTCATCTACACTTTCCCCCCAGCAAGATGGGTACTCATTTTACTGACCTCGGAAGGATGGAAGGCTGAGTCAACCTTGAGCCGGCTACCTGAAAACCCAGCTTCCGCCGGGGATTGAACTCAGGTCGCGAACAGAGAGTTCAGACTGCAGTACTGCAGCTTTAATACTCTGCACCACACAGGGCTCTTTTCAACGGCAAGGAAAGGAAAGGTCCCCTGTGCAAGCACCAGTCGTTTCCGACTCTGGGGTGACGTTGCTTTCACAACGTTTTCACGGCAGACATTT
Organism: Heteronotia binoei; assembly: GCF_032191835.1. Taxonomy (NCBI): domain Eukaryota; kingdom Metazoa; phylum Chordata; class Lepidosauria; order Squamata; family Gekkonidae; genus Heteronotia; species Heteronotia binoei. Next base: position 121,567,272 of record NC_083231.1, read on the forward strand.
TACGGGGTGGTTTGCCATGGACTTCCCCAGTCCTCTACACTTTCCCCCCAGCAAGCTGGGTACTCCTTTTACCGACCTCGGAAGGATGGAAGCTGAGTCAACCTTTGGCTGGCTATCTGAACCGGCTTCCGCCAGAATCGAACTCAGGTCGTGAGCAGAGAGTTCAGATCACAGTACTGCAGTACTGCTGCTTTACCACTCTGCACCACGGGGCTGCAAACCACCCCGTAAAAAGTCTGCTGCAAAAACGGTGCGATGCGACGTCACCCCAGAGTCGGAAACTACCTTTACCTTTTTATCCTTTACCTTTTGACTACCTTTGCATTGACTACCTATACCTTTTTATCCTTACAGGGACTCCAGAGAATTCTATAGTGCGAGTCAGCAGAATCAACCAAATGGGGCATCCAATAACTCGGGCATTAGGATTTTAGGAGTCTGGAACCACTAAAAAGAACGAAAGCGTCCTGTAAGCATTCACGTGACGCATTAAGCAGTGCAGAAATGAAATAAACGGGATCCTCTTTGACAGCCAGCAGTATAGACCACAGTCCCCAGCGATGTACTCAAGTAAGTTTCTGATCCACTTTGTGCAATTCAGTCCTATCACCTGCACAGAAAAGCTCTCTTGAGGAGTTAACTTTTGCATAGTTTGCATAAAGCTTTGGACATCTTTGCCCTTGACGGTAGCTCAATCGGGAAGGAATCAACAGAAGCCATTTGGCTGCGGATCAAACTGATGCCCGAAGCAGAAATGCAGGCGCTGAGTCAACAGCAGGCGATCCTCAGCTTAGCGCAGCTGCACCTGGTTGCCAACTCTGCGGTGGGAAATTCCTGGGGATTTGCAGCTGTCATCTCCAGACGACAGAGATCAGCTCCCCCGGAGAAAATGGTTGCTTTGGACGTTATACCCGGCTGAAGTCCCTTCTCTTCCCAAACTTGCCCTCCCTGAGTTCGACCCACGTATCTCCAGTAATCTCCCAACCTGGAGAACAAAATCGGAGGCCTCCGGGGGTACCTTTAAGACCAACAAAGTTTAATTCTGGGTATAAGCTTTTGTGTGCATGCTCACGAAAACTTATAACCAGAAACATCGGAAGAAGTGTGCACATTCATGAAAACTGATACCAAGGTGGCCAAACCACAGCTCAGGAGTCACATGTGGGTCTTTCACACGTATTGTGTGGCTCTCAAAGCCCCTGCCACTCCATCGGCCAGTTTGGAGAAGAAATTTATAGTTAAAGTTGCTTTCTTTCCACCTCTCCCTCCCCCCTCCATTTTCCTCCCTTCCTTCCTGTTCACAAACATCTTAGGTGTATTCTAGGTGGCTCTTACATTATGCAAATTTGGCCATCCCTACGTTATACTCAGAGAACCCGTGGCGCAGACTGGTAAAGCTGCAGTACTGCAGTCGAAACTCTGCTTACGACGAGAGTTCGATCCTGGCAGAAGCTGGGTTCAGGTAGCCGGCTCAAGACTGACTCAGCCTTCCATCCTTCCAAGGTCGGTAAAATGAGTACCCAGCTTGCTGGGGGGAAAGTATAGATGACCGGGGAAAGCAATGGCAAGCCACCCCGTAAAAAAGGCTGCCAAGATAACATCATGATGCGACGTTACCCCAGAGTCGGAAATGACTGGTGCTTGCACAGGGGACTACTTTTAATTTATACTTAAGCTATAAGAGCCAGTTTGGTGTAGTGGTTAAGTGCGCGGACCCTTATCTGGGAGAACTGGGTTTGATTCCCCACTCCTCCACTTGCACCTGCTGGAATGGCCTTGGGTTAGCCACAGCTATCACAGAAGTTGTCCTTGAAAGGGCAGCTTCTGAACATAAGAACATAAGAGAAGCCATGTTAGATCAGGCCAATGGCCCATCCTGTCCAACATTGTGTCACACAGTGGCAAAATAGCCCTACCTCTCTCAGCCCTACCTATCTCACAGGGTGTCTGTTGTGGGGGAAGAAGATATAGGAGATTGTAAGCTGCTCTGAGTCTCTGATTCAGGGAGAAGGCCAGGGTATAAATCTGCAAATCTTCTTCTTCTACTACTCAAGATACATCTCAAGGAGGGTGCATGCTCACGAAAACCTATACCCAGATACATCTGAAGGAAGTGAGTGCCCAGACTAAAGCTTGTACCCAGAGGATTAAACTTTGTTGGTCAACACTGAGAATATATATTGAATTCAAAAACGAAGCAGACTGTAATGAATTTCTGTATAACTGAAATTGATTACATAAGAGAAGCCATGTTGGATCAGGCCAATGGCCTATCCAGTCCAACACTCTGTGTCACACAGTGGCCAAAAATTTTTTTATATATATAAACACACACACTGTGGCTAATAGCCACTGATGGACCTCTGCTCCATATTTTTATCTAAACCCCTCTTGAAGGTGGCTATGCTTGTGGCCGCCACCACCTCCTGTGGCAGTGAATTCCACATGTTAATCACCCTTTGGGTGAAGAAGTACCTACTTCCTTTTATCCGTTTTAACCTGTCTGCTCAGCAATTTCATCAAATGCCCACGAGTTCTTGTATTGTGAGAAAGGGAGAAAAGGACTTCTTTCTCTACTTTCTCCATCCCATGCATTATCTTGTAAACCTCTATCATGTCACCCCGCAGTCGACATTTCTCCAAGCTAAAGAGTCCCAAGCGTTTCAACCTTTCTTCATAGGAAAAGTGTTCCAGCCTTTTAATCATTCTAGTTGCCCTTTTCTGGACTTTCTCCAATGCTATAATATCCTTTTTGAGGTGCGGCGACCAGAACTGCACACAGTACTCCAAATGAGACCGCACCATCGATTTATACAGGGGCATTATGATCCTGGCTGATTTGTTTTCAATTCCCGTCCTAATAATTCCTAGCATGGCGTTGGCCTTTTTTATTGCAAACGCACACTGTCTCGACATTTTCAGTGAGCTCTCTACCACGACCCCAAGATCTCTCTCTTGGTCAGTCTCTGCCAGTTCACATCCCATCAACTTGCATTTGTAGCTTTGATTCTACAAATACAGATATACATAGCTTTCTAACAATCTAGTTTTGTCCACCTGGAGGTAGACAGCCTTAGGGCTTCTGCCCTTTCCAGATCCTTCTTCACCTGCAGCGTTTCGTTCCAGGCCAGGAAAAAAACTCCCCAGCAGGTATTTCTCCAGACCTACTCTTTTTAAAAAGGAGCACAGAAAGGCCAGAATGCCCCCCTCCTCTCCACCGCCCGCTGTCAACTCCAAAACCGCCTCCTCTCTCCCCCACCGCTTTGCAAACCTGGAATAACCCTGCACCTCTGAATGCAGATACAAGTCAACTACCGAGTAGAGCTGCCAGATCTGCCTTGGCCACCGGCAGGGGATTGGAGAGAAGAGTTGCCAGATTCAGGTTGGGAAACTCCAGGGAATTTGGGGATGAAACCTGCGGAGGACAGAGCCCTCAGGGCGGGACCGTGCAAAGCACAGGGCTGCCAAGTCCAGTTCAAGAAATACCTGGGGACTTTTGGGGTGGAGCCAGGAGACATTGGGGATGGCCAGGAACAAGGGTGCGACAAGCATAACTGAACTCCAAAGGAGTTCTGGCCTTCACATTGAAAGGGACCGCACATCTTTTAAATGCCTTCCTTCCATAGGAAATAATGAAGGATAGGGGCACCTTCTTTTCATAGAATCATAGAGCTGGAAGGGGACCTCTAGGGTCATCTAGCACAATGCAGGAACTCACAAACCCCTCCCCCAAAATTCACAGGATCTGCATTGCTGTCAGGTGGCCATCTAGCCTCTGTTTCAAAACCTCCAAGGAAGGAGAGCCCACCACCTCCCAAGGAGGAAGCCTGTTCCACTGAGGAACCGCTCTAACGGTCAGGAAGTTCTTCCTAATAGAATCCTAGAGTTGGAAGGGACCTCCAGGGTCACCTAGTCCAGCCCCCTGCACAATGCAGGAAACTCACAAACCCCTCCCCCTAAATTCACAGGATCTGCATTGCTGTCAGATGGCCCTCTAGCCTCTGTTTCAAAATCTCCAAGGATCTTCACTGCTGTCAGATGGTCATCTAGCCTCTGTTTCAAAACCTCCAAGGAAGGAGAGCCCACCACCTCCCAAAGAGGAACCCTGTTCCACTGAGGAACCGCTCTAATGGTCAGGAACTTCTTCCTAATAGAATCCTAGAGTTGGAAGGGACCTCCAGGGCCATCTAGTCCAACCCCCTGCACAATGCAGGAAATGCACAAACCTCTCTCCCTAAATTCACAGGCTCTTCACTTCTGCCAGATGGCCCTCCAGCCTCTGTTTCAAAACCTCCAAGGAAGGAGAGCCCACCACCTCCCAAAGAGGAAGCCTGTTCCACTGAGGAACCACTCTAACGGTCAGGAACTTCTTCCTAATAGAATCCTAGAGTTGGAAGGGACCTCCAGGGCCATCTAGTCCAACCCCCTGCACAATGCAGGAAACGCACAAACCCCTCCTCCTAAATTCACAGGCTCTTCACTGCTGCCAGACGGCCCTCCAGCCTCTGTTTCAAAACCTCCAAGGAAGGAGAGGCGCATGGGGCACATAGAATTGGATCCCCTGGTCTAATCCTCTTGAAACTTTGGGGGTGTTTTGGGGGGAGGCACTGAAGGCTCTGCTGCAAAGCTGGTGCCTCTACCTCAAAAGAAAACCAGCCCACAGATCAATTCTCCATGATACCCCTATGGGGAATCGGCATCCATAAGGAACAATGGCGCGCCCAGCAGACATTTCCCTTTCCCCTCCCTGCTTTCCGATGACCCTGAAGCGGGGAGGAGGGCCTCCAAACCGGGAGATCCCCTGCCCCCACCTGGGGATTGGCAACCCTGCCCCAAAGTCGGCCGCATTACGCCTGCAAGGAGCCTTTTGCAAGCCTGCAGGCTGAGTGGGGAGGGGGGGCGGCCAGTTTCCTCCCAGGGAATCGCGCCCAGCGCCAGCCCGCTTCCCCGGATCGCCCCCCGCGCGCCCCTCTCACCTTGGTGCTGCCGATGTAGCGGAGCTCCAGGGCGCGGCGGGCTTGGGCGGCCGCCTCCCTGCAAAAGGCGAACACGTCGCACATGGGAGCGGCCATCTTGGCCCCGCTCTCTGACCCAGCCGCGAGGAGGAGCCTCCGACGCCGCCTTCTCCTCCCCTTCCTCCGCGGCGCGCCTACGAAGGAGGCTCCCGAACGGGAACTCAACCCGAGCGGCGCCGGGGAGACTCTTCCCCCCCCCCCCCCAGGCGTGAGCAAAGCCCGAGGCTCGTACTTCTGGACTGCGGGAGGAAGAACGCTGGGGACTGCAATGCGTTGTGGGGGGGTTCCTCGGGGAAGAGTAGGGTTGCCAAGTCCAATTCAAGAAATATCTGGGGACTTTGGGGGTGGAGCCAGGAGACTTTGGGGGTGGAGCCAGGAGACATCGGGGGCGGAGCCAGGAGACTTTGGGGGTGGAGCCAGGAGACATCGGGGGCGGAGCCAGGAGACATCGGGGGCGGAGCCAGGAGACTTTGGGGGTGGAGCCAGGAGACATCGGGGGTGGAGCCAGGAGACTTTGGGGGTGGAGCCAGGAGACATCGGGGGCGGAGCCAGGAGACTTTGGGGGTGGAGCCAGGAGACATTGGGGGCGGAGCCAGGAGACATCGGGGGTGGAGCCAGGAGACATTGGGGGTGGAGCCAGGAGACATCGGGGTGGAGCCAGGAGACATCGGGGTGGAGCCAAGATCAAGGCTGTGACAAGCATCATTGAACTCCAAGGGAGTTCTGGCCCTCACATTGAAAGGGACGGCACACCTTTTCAATGCCTTCCTTCCATAGGAAATAATGAAGGATAGGGGCACCTTCTTTTGGGGCTCATAGAATTGGACCCCCAGGTCCAATCGTTTTGAAACTTGGGGAGTATTTTGGGGAGAGGCACTGGATGCTATACTGAAAATATGGTGCCTCTACCCCAAAAAACAGGCCCCCCAGAGCCCCAGATACCCACAGATCAATTCTCCATTATTTTCTATGGGAATAAATCTCTATAGGGAATAATAGAGTTCCCAGCAGACATTTCCCTCCCCTCCCCCCGCTTTCTGACGACCCTGAAGCGGGGGTAGGACCTCCAAACCGGGGGATCCCCTGCCCCCACCTGGGAATTGGCAGCCCTAGGGCAGGGCCTCCCGGTGGGGCGGACTGGTTTTCTTTTGAGGTAGAGGCACTGTGGAATACCGTGTTCAGTTCTGGTCACCGCACCTCGAAAAGGATATTGTAGCATTGGAAAAAGTGCAGAAAAGGGCAACTAGAATGATTCTTCCCCTTTGAAGAAACGTTGAAATGCTTGGGGCTCTTCAGCGTGCAGAAACGTCGACTGCGGGGTGACATGATAGAGGTTTACAAGATAATGCATGGGATTGAGAAAGTAGAGAAAGAAGTCCTTTTCTCCCTTTCTTACAATACAAGAACTCGTGGGCATTCGATGAAATTGCTGAGCAGACAGGTTAAAACGGATAAAAGGAAGTCCTTCTTCACCCAAAGGGTGATTAACATGCGGAATTCACTGCCACAGGAGGTGGCGGCGGCCACAAGTATAGCCAGCTTCAAGAGGGGTTTGCATAAAAATATAGAGCAGAGGTTCATCAGTGGCTATTAGCAACAGCATATTATTGGAACTGTCTGGGGCAATGATGCTCTGTATTCTTGCTGCTTGGGGGGGGCAAAGTGGAAAAGCTTCCAGCCCCACTTGTGAACCTCCTTTTTTTTGGCCACTGTGTGACACAGTGTTGGACTGGATGGGCCATTGGTCTGATCCAACAGGGCTTCTCTTATGTGATACTGAGTGTTGGATTGGATGGACCATTGGACTGATCCAACGTGGCTTCTTTTATGTTCTTATGTGACACAGAGTGTTGGACTGGATGGGCCATTGGCCTGATCCAACGTGGCTTCTCTTATGTTCTTATGTGACACAGAGTGTTGGACTGGATGGGCCACTGGCCTGTTCCAACATGGCTTCTCTTATGTTCTTATGTGACACTGAGTGTTGGATTGGATGGGCCATTGGACTCATCCAACGTGCCTTCTTTTATGTTCTTATGTGGCACAGAGTGTTGGACTATATGGGCCACTGGCCTGATCCAACATGGCTTCTCTTATGTTCTTATGTGACACAGAGTGCTGGACGGGATGGGCCATTGGCCTGATCCAACATGGCTTCTTTTATAAAACACAGTGTTGGACTGAAGGGGCTACTGGCCTGATCCAACATGGCTTATCATTTGTGACACAGAGTGTTGGACTGGAGGCGCCATTGGCCTGATCCAACATGGCTTCTCTGATGTGATACAGAGTGTTGGACTGGATGGGCCATTGGCCTGATTCAACATGGCTTCTTTTATATAACACAGTGTTGAACTGGAGGGGCCACTGGCCTGATCCAACATGGCTTCTCTTATGTGATACAGAGTGTTGGACTGGATGGGCCATTGCCATTATGCAACAGGGCTTCTCTTATGTGACACAGAGTGTTGGACTGGAGGGGCCATTGGCCTGATCCAACATGGCTTCTCTTATGTTCTTATGTGACAAGAGTGTTGGACTGGAGGGGCCACTGGCCTGATTCAACATGGCTTCTCTTACGTTCTTAAGTGACACAAAGTGTGGGACTGGAGGGCCCTCTGGCCTGATCCAACATGGCTTCTTTTATGTGACACAGAGTGTTGGACTGGTGTGGCCATTGGCCTGATCCAACATGGCTTCTTTTATGTGACACAGAGTGTTGGACTGGAGGGGCCACTGGCCTGATCCAACATGGCTTCTCTTATGTTCTTACCCTCTTTAACCCTTCATAGCCATGGGTTGGAAATTCCCTGGAGATTTAGGAATGGAGCCTTGGGAAGGCAGGGCTTTCCATTTGTCACCCTCCAGAGCAGCCATTTTCTCCGGGGAACTGATCTCCATAGCTTGGAGACCAGCTGTTATTCCAGCAGATCTCCAGCCAACACCTGGTAGTTGGCACCTCTTTGGATGTTACGGCACAAATGGGGACTGTGCTGGTTTGTAGGCTGTGCAGTGAATTATGCCGGGGTTTCTGGGTAGGGGGGAGGAAAAGAAGTGGAAGATTGTAGATTTATACCTCGCCTTTCTCTCTGAATCAGAGTCTCAGAGCAGCTCACAATCTCCTCTACCTTCTTTCCCCACAACAGACACCTTTCAAGGACAGAGTCTCAGAGTGGCTCATAATCTTCTTTATCTTCTTCCCCCACAACAGACGTCCTGTGAAGTGGCTGGGGCTGAGAGAACCCTCCCAGAAGCTGCCCTTTCAAGGACAGAGTCTCAGGTGTGGTTCACAATCTCCTTTACCCTCCTCCTCCTCACAACCTGTGAGGTGGGTGGAGCTGAGAGGGGTCTCCCAGAAGCTGCCCTATCAAGGACAACCTCTGCCAGAGCTATGGCTGGCCCAAGGCCATTCCAGGAGCTGCAAGTGGAGGAGTGGGGAATCAAACCCAGTTCTCCCAGATAAAAGTCCGCGCACTTAACTACCACCCCAAACTGGCTCTAGACAACTTGAACATATGAACATATGAAGCTGCCTTATACTGAAACAGACCCTCGGTCCATCAAAGTCAGTATTGTCTGCTCAGACTGGCAGCGGCTCTCCAGGGTCTCAAGCTGAGGTTTTTCACGCCTACTTGCCTGGACCCTTTTGAGTTGGAGATGCCAGGGATTGAACCTGGGATCTTCTGCTTACCAAGCAGATGCTCTACCACTGAGCCATCGTCCCTCCCCGGCAACTTATAGACCATAGAAGGTGGTTTCAGTTGGGCACATTCTCCAGTTCAGTGTACCGATGGTCTAAAAATCCAATGGGTGATGGTATAGCACAGAGGTGGCCCACGGTAGCTCTGCAGATATTTTTTGCCTACAACTCCCATCAGCCGCAGCCAGCATGGCCAATGGCTGGGGCTGATGGGAGTTGTGGGCCGAAAAAAACATCTGGAGAGCTACCACTGGCTACCCCTGGTATAGCAATAAGATGGTATCGCAAAAAAGAAGGCCAAGCCGATGGGATAGGACACCCGTCGCCTCAACCAAAGGCCCGGCGGAACAGCTCGGTTTTTCAGGCCCTACGAGAAGGTAACAGATCAGCAAGGGCCCAGATCCCTTAACCACTACACCAAACAGTAACTCTAGTCACGAAGGCGCGTCTGTTTGCCAGCAAAGTCTCAAGGTGCTTCTCTTTTATTTCCTTGTGCAATTGCCAAGTACACCCCCGTAAACATCAAATTATAAAAACACAACCAAAACCAGCAGGTGCAGCCTGGATCATGAAGCGCCCCCCCCCCCCCCCTCGTTTCAATCCACGGCCTTCCCGATTTGCTGAGCAAGGCTTCTGCCTGCCCAATCGCCCAGCCCCGCCGAATGCCACAATATCATGCAGAATCCTCTCCTGTCTTGGCGGTGTGACGCGGTCACTCCACCAGCCTGGGGTTGGGCGGTTCAGCTTTTTGGGTTTGGGGACGGGGAGGAGACCCGGCTGAAGAGGAAATGAGCAGGGAGGGGGCGGGGCGGCCTTCTCCAGAAAAATGGGGGGCGCTAGCTGCCCCCCATCTGGGATGGGAGGAAGGCCTGGGGGAGTGGAATGAGTTGGACGGGACCTTCTGGGGGCCTTGCCTGTGGAGGGCCGCGAACAAGGTGCTGGAAAACGCTCTTCTCCAATTAGCAACACAAATGCACAAACACCAAATCAACAGGGTTTGGGAAGGCGGCTGGAGGGTCCAATCGAAGCCAAAGGGACCTCCGTTGTTTGGGCACCCCTGCAGCCCCCGGCCAAAAAAAAGACAAAGAGGCCAGGGTCCGTTCCTGAGCAAAAGCGGTCATCAGAACAGGTCACCTGTAGGCTTCCACCCCACAGGCAAAAGTGTCCCACGGGGGACCCCCCCCCACCCAATCTAACAGGGGCCAGGAGCGGGTGGGTCCAGGAGCCACGGAGCGGGACGGCACGAGCTACTTCTTCAGCATCTGAGCTTTGGCGCAGTTGATCTTGTTGGCGACGGAGGAGTCGGCGGGGGCGGTGCACTTGGAGAGGACAAGGTTCATCTCGGTCTCGTTCTTGTGCTCGATGGCGGTGTCGGCCGCCTGGCCCAGGTCCCTGCCATGAGGAGGAGGAGAGAAGAAGATGATGATGATGATACTGGATTTATATCCTGCCCTTCACTCTGAATCTCAGAGACTCAGAGCGGCTCACAATCTCCTTTGTCTTCCCCCCTGTGAGCAGCGTTCCCTCTAAGCCAGGGGTGTCAAACACGCGGCCCAGGGTCTGAATCAGGCCCCCGGAGGGCTCTTATCAGGCCCCCAGGCAACTGGCTCTTGTCTGCTTCCTTCTTCGTTTCTCATTTCCTTCTGCATCGCAGCTTGCTTGGCAAGGCTTGCTCAATCGCACAGGAGCTACAGAGCAAAACCTCTGTTTTCTCCATTGGTTGGGGCTCCTCCCCCTCCCGGTCCCCTGGGGAGGGAGGGAAAGAGCCAGATACTTCCTTTGCCCAGTTCCCTGGATCCCGCAGGAGAAATACAAAAAAAAGCACCTTTAAGACCAACGAAGGCTAATGTTTTAAGCATGTTTTATTTTAAGGGTTTTTTAAAAAAGAATCTTTAATTGTGTTTGTCTGGGTCCCTTATAAAGTTTATCTCTCTGCTACCCAATCTTAAATAGGCACAACCATGGCCCGGCCCAACAAGGTCTCATTTATGTCATATCCAGCCCTCACAACAAATGCTCTAAGCTGAGTGAGCGTGAGCTAGCTCACAGCCTTTTAGCCTCACACATTTTTGTCTTAGCTCAGCAAGGATGACCCCAGAACACACTAATTTAGGCAGAAGCTCACAACTTTAATGCCAGGAGCTCATGAAGTAGAATTTCTGCTCACACGACTCTGCAGCTGAGAGGGAACATTGCCTGTGAGGTGGGTGGGGCTGAGAGGGCTCTCACAGCAGCTGCCCTTTCAAGGACAACTCTGCCAGAGCTATGGCTGACCCAAGGCCATGCTAGCAGGTGCAAGTGGAGGAGTGGGGAATCAAACCCAGTTCTCCCAGATAAGAGAGCTATGGCTGACCCAAGGCCATTCCAGCAGCTGCAAGTGGAGGAGTGGGGAATCAAACCCGATTCTCCCAGATAAGAGAGCTATGGCTGACCCAAGGCCATTCCAGCAGGTGCAAGTGGAGGAGTGGGGAATCCAACCCGGTTCTCCCAGATAAGAGAGCTATGGCTGACCCAAGGCCATTAGTTCACACACTTAACCACCACACCAACCTGCCTAACATTTTAAGCATGTTTTAATTGTATGCACAGTTGTGGAAGCAAGAAAAAATACCAGAGAAATGGGATTGGATTGTTAAAGTTATGACATGGAGTGAAATGGATACGTTAACGAGACTATGATTTAGAAGTATTTAAGATGGAGTGGAAGAAGTTCAGAAGATATGTAGGAAAAGAATGGAAAGTAAAAGAACACTGATAATGATTCTTTGATAATGATTAAGTACAAGTGGGGGAGGATATGAACTTTGGTTCTTATTAATTAGGGGTACCTTTTATAATGTTTTGAATTTAGTACACCGGCGGGGGTCATGTAATCGGGGGAGGGGTAGGTAGAAAGTAGTATATGGGGGGGAGTAGTTATTAATGATATAAGAAATTGAATATATTGCCATATATTACTAATAAAATTGATTGAAAGAAAAAAATATTTAATGGTGTTTATCTGTGTCCTTTATAAAGTGTATATCTTTGCTACCTAATCTTAAATAGGTACAAATATGGCCTGGCCTGACATGACCCAGCTCAACAAGGTCTGAATCAAAACTCTCAGAGCTGCTTACAATCTCCTTTGCCTTCTTCCCCTGTAAGGTACGTGGGGCTGAGAGAGCTCTCCCAGAAGCTGCCTTTTCAAGGACAGCTCTGTAAGAGCTATGGCTGACCCAATGCCATTCCAGCAGGTGCGAGTGGAGGAGTGGGGAATCAAACCCGGTTCTCCCAGATAAGAGTCCGCACACTTAACCAAACTGGTGTAGAAAGGGAAAGCACGTGACAGCAGGGCAAGCTGACCAGAACAAAGCTTGCAGAGTTCCACACAGGGGGTTCCCAACTTCCAAGTGCTAATGTTTTAAATATGTTTTAAGTTTCTTTAAAAAAATGTTTAGTCATGTTTGTCTGCGTCCTTTTAAAAAGTTTATGTCTCTGCAAAAAAAGAAAAAAGGACCAGTCGTTTCTGACTCTGGGGTGACGTTGCTTTCGCAACGTCTTCACGGCAGACTTTTGACGGGGTGGTTTGCCGTTGCCTTCCCCAGCCCTCTACCCTTTCCCCCCATTCAAGGGTCTGTATATACTTCCAGCCGCCCTGGGTGTGGGGGATTACACGGTCAGGCAACCCTCCCGCAGCAAGGCAGAGCCTTCCCTGTTTCAGCCCCTCCCTCCGTAGATTCAGGGACATAAAGCAGACCGGTGCATATTAGGAAGAGACCACGGAACTGGTGTGCTTCACACAGAGAATGCGAATCCCCCAAGGACTTGGGCCCCATCCATTTTTGCAGCGGAGGAAAGCTCTTTCTTCCAACCTCCGACGCTTGATCCGCCACCTCCGTTAACGGCCCCCACCCCTCCACAGATGCTCCCTCCAGCCCTTCCCCGCCATGCCAGGATCCACCAGCAGGGGGCAGAACATCAGCACCCTGGCCTGAGGGGAGAGGGAGAACATACCCCACTGAGATCAAGGCTTTCACCCTCTGCTCCGGGGTCACACGGAGGGTGTACTTCTTGGCCTCGTAGCGGTTGTGATGCTTCATGCAGATCTCGACGAAGGGCTGCAAGAAATGAAGGCCAAATCGATGCCGTGCATTTGCATTTATGCATCCATTTATTGACAAACAATCCCCCCCCCCCGCTTTCCTCCTAGGTTTCCTCACAACGACAGCCCTGTGTGGTAGGCCGGGCTGAGTGTGTTTTGAAACTGGCCCAAGATCTCCCAGCAAGAGTGGGCATTGGAACCCGGGTCTTCCAGAGCCTAGGTGCCCCGTGGAGCAGAGTGTTAAAGCTGCGGTACTGCCGCAACACCACAGGAAGGAAGTGTGGTGCTCGCACAGGGGACTACCTTTACCTTTCAGAGCCCCGTGGCACAGAGTGGTAAAGCTGCAGTACTGCAGCCTGAACTCTCTGCTCATGACCTGAGTTTGATCCCAGCGGAAGCCGGTTCAAGTAGCCAGCCCAAGGTTGACTCAGCCTTCCATCCTTCCGAGGTCGGTCAAAGAAGTCCCCAGCTTGTTGGAGCGAAAGCGGAGAGGACTGGGGAAGGCAATGGCAAACCACCCTGTCAAAAGTCTGCCGTGAAAATGTTGTGGAAGCAACGTCACCCCAGAGTTGGAAACGACTGGTGCTTGCACAGGGGACCTTTCCTTTGCCTTCCAGAGCCTTCTCCAACACTCTTAAGTACTATACCATGCTAGCGATGGTGAAAAGCAATATTAATAAATTACTGATAACTGTGCAGCATCTGGGGGAGGTGACAATGCAGGAAGGAAGGCTTAGAAGCCCACCCCCCACTTCTGCCTGCCGCAACACAGCAGCCCCAATTCCCATCACCCCTCTCCTGCAGTATTTTGAAAACCTAAAATGGGTGGCAACTGGAAGGAGGGAGGGAGGGAGGGAGGGAAGGAAGGATGATGATGATGATGATGATGATGATGATGATATTGGATTTAAATCCCGCCCTCCACTCCGAATCTCAGAGCGGCTCACACTCTCCTCTGTCTTCCTCCCCCACAACAGACACCCTGTGAGGTGGGTGGGGCTGAGAGAGCTCTCCCAGAAGCTGCCCTTTCAAGGACAGCTCTGCAGGTCCCAAGGCCATTCCAGCAGCTGCAAGTGGAGGAGGGGGGAATCAAAGCTGGTTCTCCCAGATGAGAGTCCGTGCACTTAACCACTACACCAAACTGGAGGGAAGGGAGGAAGGGAGGAAGGAAGGGACGGAAGGAGGGAAGGAAGGAAGAAAGGGAGGGAGGGACGGAGGGAAGGAAAGGAGGAAGGGAAGGAAGGAAGAGAAGAAGGGACGGAGGGATGGAGGGAAGGAAAGAAGAGAGGGAGGGAAGGGAGGAAGCGAGGGAAGGAAGGGAGGGAAGGAAGGAAGAGAAGAAGGGAAGGAAGGAAGAGAAGAAGGGATGGAGGGATGAAGGAAAGAAGAGAGAAAGGAGGGAGAGAAAGAATGGCGGGAGGAAGGGAGGGAAGGAAGGAAGGAAAGAGGGAAGGGAGGGAGGGAGAGAGGGATGAAGGGAGGGAAGCAACTTTAACTTTGAATACATTCTCCAGGCTGCAGGCTGGCTTGGCTTCTCCAAGCCAGCCAACAGGGCAGTGGGGGCTTCAAGATCCACACAATATGTGTGAAAGAGCCACATGTGGCTCCCGAGCCACAGTTTGGCCACCCCTGACCTGAAAGGACCCAGAGAAATCCAAACCCGAGACGTGCATGTGCTCTTGGTGTGATCCTCGTTGGGTGAGGCTGGGATTCACCTGGTGCCTCTTCCTTACCATGTATCCGATGGGCGACTTCTTGGACTTGGAGAACTTCTCCAGCTCGTCCCAGTCTTCCCGCTCAGCCAGGGCACTGATCTTCAGCCACCAGAACCTGTCAAAGCGTGAAGGGAGCGTTAAGAACATCAGGAGAGCCCGGCAGGGTGAGACCAGCGGGCCATCCATTTCTTCAGGCTTGGGATTTACTAAGAAACCCAGGAATTAATCTGGTGCTCAATTTGATCTCATTTCCAAGGTACCCCCGAAGGTCTCTGCAACAATTCTGTAGCCGGCAAAAAAAAAAAAAAGCTCGGTCAGGCTTACAGCCTGAAGAAATGGATGTACAAAACAGGAATTACACTTTAACAATCCTTGTCGCAATCTACAATTTTTGGGATTTGAAGATATATTTGTTCTACTGTGAACCATTACCTGTGCGAGACATTTCTATGAGACATCTGGTTTATTAAATACTTTGATATATTATATGGACAATAAAGGTCAAGGTAGTCCCCCGTGCAAGCACCCGTCGTTTCCGACTCTGGGGTGACGTCGCATCACAACATTTTCACGGCAGACTTTTTACGCAGTGGTTTGCCATTGCCTTCCCTAGTCCTCTACACTTTCCCCCCAGCAAGCTGGGGACTCCTTTGACCGACCTCGGAAGGATGGAAGGCTGAGTCAACCTTGAGCCGGCTACCTGAACCTAGCTTCCTCTGGGATCGAACTCAGGTTGCAAGCTTAGGACCGCAGTAGCGCAGCTTTACTACTTTACTTTACAATTAAAAAGGTAAAGGTAGACCCCTGCGCAAGCACCCGTCGTTTCCGACTCTGGGATGACGTTGCTTTCACAATGTTTTCACGGCAGACTTTTTACGGGGTGGTTTGCCATTGCCTTTCCCAGTCATCTACACTTTCCCCCCAGCAAGCTGGAGACTCCTTTGACCGACCTCGGAAGGATGGAAGGCTGAGTCAACCTGGAGCCAGCTACCTGAACCCAGCTTCCGCCAGGATCAAACTCAGGTCGTGAGCAAAGAGTTTGACTGCAGTACTGCAGCTTTATCACTCTGCGCCACAGGGCTCTCTAAAGGTCAAGGTGGTCCCCTGTACAAGCACCAGTCATTTCCGACTCTGGGGTGACGTTGCTTTCACAACGTTTTCATGGCAGGCTTTTTACAGGGTGGTTTGCCATTGCCTTCCCCAGTCCTCTACGCTTTCCCCCCAGCAAAGCTGGGTACTCCTTTGACCAACCTTGGAAGGATGGAAGGCTGAGTCAACCTTGAGCCAGCTACCTGAACCCAGCCTCCTCCGGGATCGAACTCAAGTTGTGAGCTTGAGTTTAATAAGTGCTAAGTGATTATTAGAGAAAAGGTTAGTGAATGATAATTTTTTTTTCTTTCTAAAGATTTTATAATTGTTAATTTACCTTTAATATGCTTTTAATTTGTTTTAAGTACCGGCGGAGGTCATGAATAAGAGTGGGGGGGGGGAGGAAAATATGTAATGTATTGGAGAAGTATATTTGAATTTGAATAGATGAATTTATTCCAATATATTGCAAAATAAAAAGTTTGGTCACAAAAAAAAAGTTGTGAGCTTAGGACTGCAGTATTGCAGCTTTACCACTTTACCATTAAAAAGGTAAAGGTCGTCCCCTGTGCAAGCACCAGTCGTTTCCGATTCTGGGGTGACGTCGCTTTCACGTTTTCACGGCAGACTTTTTACGGGGTGGTTTGCCACTGCCTTCCCCAGTCCTCTACGCTTCCCCCCCAGCAAGGCTGGGTACTCCTATGACCGACCTCGGAAGGATGGAAGGCTGAGTCAACCTCGAGCCGGCTACCTGAACCAGCTTCCGCTGGGATCGAACTCAGGTCGCGAGCAGAGGGCTCCGACTGCAGTACTGCAGCTTTACCACTCTGCGCCACGGGGCTCTTCTTTCTACTGCTACCAATACACCAGGAGTGGCCAACGGTAGCTCTCCAGACGTTTTTTTGCCTACAACTCCCATCAGCCCCAGTCAGCACGGCTGATGACTGGGGCTGATGGGAGTTGTAGGCAAAAAGCATCTGGAGAGCTACCGTTGGCCACCCCTGCAGTACACCAACACAATATTTTCTCCTGACCATTCTGGGGTATTTCTGACCTGCAGCTTCACTCCTCAGTTTGAACAACCTGGAAAATATCTGCTCTGTGACCACTGCAGCTCAGCGCATCTTTTGGGTCCTGCTCGCGTTGCAACAAAATGCTGCTCTGGTTCTGTTGCCAACTCCAGGTTGGGAAATACCTGGAGTTCTTGGGGGTGAAGACTGGGGAGGGTGGGCTTTGGGGGAGGGGAGGGACTTCAGTGGGGTAGAATATCCTAAAAGGCACCTTCCAAAACCGCCATTTCCTCCAGGGGAACCAATCTCTGTCACCTGGAGATCAGCTGCAATGCTGGGAGACATCGAAGCTCCACCTGGAGGTTGGCATCCAGTGGTCTAGACCAGGGGTGTCAAACATGCAGTTCAGGGGCCGAATAAGGCCCCCAGAGGGCTCCTATCAGGCCCCTGAGCTGAGGCTCCTCCCTCGGGGAGGAGGAGCTTGCTTTGTCAGGCTCTCTCAATCACACAGCAGAGCTACTGAGCTAAGCCTCTCTTCCTTCTGTTGGCTGAGGCTCCTCACCTTCTGGTCCCCGGGGAAGGAAGGAAAGAGCCAGCACTTCCTTTGCCCAGCTCCCTGGATCCCATGGGAGAAATACAAAGGCAGCACCTTTCAGGCCAACGAATGCTAACGTTTTAAGCATGTTTTAAGTTTTTTTAAAATATATATTTGTGTTTGTCTGTGTCCTTTATAAAATTATATCTCTGCTACCTAATCTTAAATAGATACACACATGGCCCGGCCCAACATGGCCTGGCACAACCAGAAACATCAGATCTGGCCCTCAGAACAAATAAGTTTGACATTCCTGGTCTACGCTGTGAGCTTTGGTCTGGGACAGGGGTAGGGAACAGTGGCTCTCCAGAAGTTTTTATGAAGGCCTCAGACTCCATGCCCTGTTGTTGGCCCTCCAGAGGAACCGGCTGGCCACTGTGTGAGACGGGATGCTGGTCTAGACCAGGGGTAGGGAACAGTGGCTCTCCAGATGTTTTTTTTGCCTACAACTCCCATCAGCCCCAGCTATGCCGGCTGGGGCTGATGGGAGTTGTAGGCAAAAAAGCACCTGGAGAGCCACTGTTCCCTACCCCTGGTCTGGGGGAAACGCCAGCACCAGCTGGGGCAGGCGGCTTCTATGCCCGCTCTGAGTCACTCTGTGCCCCCTCCTCTTGGGGGAAGGTGAGGGGGGTCCCACAGTTCTGACCGTTTGTCGGGGATCTTGAAGTCGCGGTAGAGCTGCTCGGCCCGCTTGTGGTTCTTCTCCAGGATGAGGTTGTAGACGGTGTCGTGGAGGGAGTAGTCCAGGTACGGCTTGTCCTCCTCCTTCTGCATCCGGTGCTGGATCCGCAGCAGCTTCACCTGCTCCTCGGTGGCCTGTCAGGGGGGCGGAGGAGAGCTCAAGCGGCAGCTTTGGGGGCCGGGGTTGTCCCTCTCCCCGTATCAGCAGCAGCCATTTTGATTTACCTTTACCTTCCTCCCCCACAACAGACACCCTGTGAGGTAGATGAAGATACTGGATTTATATCCCGCCCTCCACTCAGAAGAGTCTCAGAGCGGCTCACAATCTCCTTTCCCTTCCTCCCCCACAACAGACACCCTGTGAGGTAGATGAAGATATTGGATTTATATCCCGCCCTTCACTCCGAAGAGTCTCAGAGCGGCTCACAATCTCCTTTACCTTCCTCCCCCACAACAGGCACCCTGTGAGGTAGATGAAGATATTGGATTTATATCCCGCCCTCCACTCCGAAGAGTCTCAGAGCGGCTCAGAATCTCCTTTACCTCCCCCACTCCACAACAGACACCCTGTGAGGTAGATGAAGATATTGGATTTATATCCCGCCCTTCACTCCAAAGAGTCTCAGAGCAGCTCAGAATCTCCTTTACCTCCCCCACTCCACAACAGACACCCTGTGAGGTAGATGAAGATATTGGATTTATATCCCGCCCTTCACTCCGAAGAGTCTCAGAGTGGCTCACAATCTTCTTTCCCTTCCTCCCCCACAACAGACACCCTGTGAGGTAGATGAAGATACTGGATTTATATCCCGCCCTTCACTCCAAAGAGTCTCAGAGCAGCTCAGAATCTCCTTTACCTCCCCCACTCCACAACAGACACCCTGTGAGGTAGATGAAGATATTGGATTTATATCCCGCCCTCCACTCCGAAGAGTCTCAGAGCGGCTCACAATCTCCTTTCCCTTTCTCCCCCACAACAGACACCCTGTGAGGGAGATGAAGATATTGGATTTATATCCCGCCCTCCACTCCGAAGAGTCTCAGAGCGGCTCACAATCTCCTTTCCCTTACTCCCCCACAACAGGCACCCTGTGAGGTAGATGAAGATATTGGATTTATATCCCGCCCTCCACTCCGAAGAGTCTCAGAGCGACTCACAATCTCCTTTACCCCCCCCCCCCTACAACAGACACCCTGGGAGGTAGATGAAGACACTGGATTTATATCCCGCCCTCCACTCCAAAGAGTCTCAGAGAGGCTCACAATCTCCTCTATCTTCTCCCCCCACAACAGACACCCTGAGAGGTGGGTGGGGCTGAGAGAGCTCTCACAGCAGCTGCCCTTTCAAGGACAACCTCTGCCAGAGCTCTGGCTGACCCAAGGCTATTCCGGCAGCTGTAAGTGTAGGAGTGGGGAATCAAACCCAGTTCTCCCAGATAAGAGTCCGTGCGCTTAACCACTACCCCAAACTGGCTCTCTTACAATCACCTTCTCTTCTTCCCCCACAACAGACACCCTGTGAGGTGGGTGAGGCTGAGAGGGCTCTCACAGCAGCTGCCTTTTCAAGGACAACCTCCGCCAGAGCTATGGCTGACCCAAGGCTATTCCAGCAGCTGTAAGTGGAGGAATGGGGAATCAAACCCATTAGACTCCCAGGTAAGAGTCTGTGCACTTAACCACCAGCCCAAACTGGCTCTAGACTATTTATAGACCATAGACGGTGGTTTTCAGTTGGGCACATTCTCCAGTTCAGTGTACCGATGGTCTAAAAATCCAATGGGTGATGGTATAGCACAGGGGTGGCCAACGGTAGCTCTCCAGATATTTTTTGCCTACAACTCCCATTAGCCGCAGCCAGCATGGCCAATGGTTGGGGCTGATGGGAGTTGTAGGCAAAAAAAACATCTGGAGAGCTACCATTGGCTCCCCCTGGCATAGCAATAAGATGGTATCGCCGCAAAGAAGGCCAAGCCGATGGGATAGGACACCCGTTGCCTCAACCAAAGGCCCGGTGGAATAGCTCTGTTTTACAGGCCCTATGAGAAGGTAACAGATCAGTAAAGACCCAGTGATACCCAGGAAGACACCCCTGTACTTATTCCCAAGCCATGCACCCCTGGAATGTGATATTGCAATGTAACCCTAAAATATTAATTGGATACAGCAATGCCCATTTGAATTGGAATGGTCTTTCTTGCACATAAGGGAGACAAATCCAGTTCCTTCTTGACCCCAAAGCAGGTCTGTAATGTGATTCTGGTTCACAAGCCAGAGCAACATGTGGCCAGCTGAAAGGTTGAGAAGCGTCCATCTTTCTGCTCCTGGGAATGAAGAGATCTGGGCTCAGAGAGACTGGTGGGCAGTGCCATAAAAATTCCTTCACTCTTTTGGCAACCTTTAAAAGTCGTGTTATCAAAGCATAAGGAAATAAGAAGGACCCAGGAAACCTCCAACAAAAATAAATGGCTTGTGTCTGTTACTCCTCAGCAAGACCGCAGAACCACAAAGGTTAGAGGCTAAGCACTCCTCTTGTTGTGAATGTGTGGTATAATCTGTAAACTGATCTCACAATTTTGACTCTTAAGGAAGTTTCTATTTTTCTTTAATTAATTGCTAAGGCCATCAAAGTCAACCAGTCCCCTGACCGCTTGATGGATGCCCATCCATGTTTGACACTAAGAGAGAAATCTATCACTTTTGGGGAGCTTCAAAGGAACCAGTTTTGGGAAAAACAAGGCCATAAAGTCATTTGGCCAGTGTAATTAAAATTCCGATGGTGGGGTATGGATCTATGATACGAATGGTCTCTGATTAGATATTACACATATGACACCCCGACTTTCCATTGGTGTGACACTCTGCCCCCTCATTGGGTAGGTTAATTGAGTGATGTGAGGTAATTTACCCTAGAAAACAGACAACCCAACCTGTCAGGTTAGGGAAAAAGAGGGATCCTGAGTGCAGAAGAAGAAAAAGGAAGGAAAAAGGGAATCCCTTCATCCTCTCCTTCCTCCACCCCCTTCCTACCCTCAACCCCACCCCATTCCTCTCAAGAGAAATCTCCTTCCAGAGGCCTTGCATTTCCTCTGACTGAGCCTACCCTGCAAAGATATAGGTATTGTATCACCTTCCCCCATCCTGCTTATTCAGCTAAACTCTTTGTAATTCCTCTTGTATGCTTGAAATTGTTTGATTGAGATGTAACTATTTGAAACCCTATGCTATAATAAAATCCATTATTAGCCAAAGGATTTTCAGTGGTCTATCTCCGTAGACGAAGACATAGATCCTATACACCTCACCTCTCGTAGGCCTACCATTTCGAGCTAAGAAATATTAATATTCCCCAATAAAAGTTGTTTGAGGTGTAACACCAGATCTCTGTGGGGAGCTGATTCCAGCAGGCTGAGGCCAAGGCCGGAAAAACACTGGTCCAGGTTGAGGCAAATCGGACGTCCTTCGGGCCGGAGACGGACAGTAGATGTTGTGAACCAGATTCTTTGCCACAAGAGTTGTCCAACAGTGGAATCAGCTAGTGAGGGAGGTGGCGAGCTCCCCTTCACAGGCAGTCTTCAAGCAGCAGCCGGACAAATGCCGGTCAGGGCTGCTCTAGGCCGATCCCGCATTAAGCAGGGGGTTGGACTAGATGGCCTCTATGGCCCCTTCCAGCTCTGTGATTCTAGGACTGTACGAGGCAAGGCCTGGATCCCGTGGGCAATGCAGAGAGAAGACTCACCTTGGCTGCGAACTCGTTCTTGGCTTTGTAATATTCGTCCACGGCATTCATCAGGTTTGCCACACGCCCCTCAATACGCTGAGAAGGAAAGAACACAGGTCAGCTTCGCCCCAGAGAAGGGAGAACAGGCCTTGGGGGGGGGGGGGGGTGCAGTTCACGTAAGGACATCAGAAGAGCCCTTCTGTCTCACACAGAGGCCAAGCGGTTCCTCTGGAGGGCGAACAACAGGGCAGAGAAGCTGAGGCCTTATGAACTTTAGAAGAGCCCTGCTGGATCAGACCAGGGAGGGTCCATCTAGTCCAGCCTCCTGTCTCACACAGGGGCCAGCCAGTTCCTCTGGAGGGCCAACAACAGGGCAGAGAGGCTGAGGCCTTCCCCTGAGAAGAGCATCCGAAGAGCCCTGCTGAATCAGACCAGGAAGGGGCCATCTAGTCCAGCCTCCTGTCTCACACAGGGGCCAGCCAGTTCCTCTGGAGGGCCAACAACAGGGCAGAGAGGCCGAGGCCTTCCCCTGATGTTGCCTCCTGGCCCTGGGACTCAGAGGTTGACTGCCTTTGAATGTGGAGGTTCCCCTCAGTCACTGTGGTTAGTAGCCATTGATAGTCTCACCCCTCCACAAATCGATCTAATCCCCCTTTCAAGCTGTTTTTTGCTGTGGCCATCGCTACTTCCCCTGGCAGCAAATTAAGGTCTACAGCAGGGGTGGCCAACGGGAGCGCTCCAGATGTTCTTTGCCTACAACTCCCATCAGCCCCAGCCAGCATGGCCAATGGCTGGGGCTGCTGGGAATTGTAGGCAAAAAACATCTGGAGAGCTACCGTTGGCCACCCCGGGTCTAGAACCAGGGTGGCCAAACTTGCTTAACAGAAGAGCCACACAGAATAAATGTTTGAGAGCCGCAAGGCAGGCAAGGAAACAGATGAAGGGAGGGAGGAAGGCAGGCAGGCAAATACCATAGATAGGGGAGATGGAAGTGGAAAGAAAACAACTTTAAATGCATTCTCCAAGCCACAGGCTGGCTTGGCTTGGAGAAGGCCTCCTCCAAGCTGGCCGATGGGCAGTGGGGGCTTCAAGAGCCACACAGTATGTGTGAAAGAGCCACACGGGGCTCCCGAGCCACAATTTTGCCACCCCCTGGTCTCGAAACCAGGTGTTTTCTTTCTGCTCTGTTTAACACCAGAAGAACAGGAGATTCACAGACGGCTCGATTGGGCTCCGATACGTAACCTCTGAGGTCAGGCAATGCGATCGGGGAAGATCTGCGGTCCAGCAGAACCCCCTAAAACAGCCCAAGGCCTTCCCCCGTGAGCCTGCCAAGCTCTGCCAGTCTCTCTCTGTCCCCCCCTTCCTCTAGCCAGGCTCCAATAGCACCCACCTGCTCGTTGGTGTAGCTGGAGCGGACAAAGAAGTTGCCCAGTTCCTGGTGGTCGTCGTCTTGATTGTAGAGGTCTTTGAGGGTATCCAGCTCTTGGTGTTTGCAGAACTGGGGATGAGCAACCCGAACGTTAAGAGAGGCGAGCCCGAGAGGAAAGCATCCGCTACTTTGCAGTCTTACGAAGAACACACAAGGAGGAGGAGGAGGAGTTGAATTTCTACCCCACCCTTCACTTGGGAGTCTCAGTGCGGCTTACAATCTCCTTCCCCTTCCTGCAACAGACACCCTGTGAGGCAGGTGGGGCTGAGAGAGCCCTGACAGAAGCGGCTCTTGAGAGGAACAGCTCTGAGAGAACTGTGACTGGCCCCAGGTCACTCCAGCAGGTGCACGGGGAGGAGCGGGCGCTCATGCACAGACATTTGTGTGTTCACGTGATTTGAAAGATGCTCACCTGGCGATAGAGGCTCAGCGCCACGGGCTGGTTTTGCAAGGTCATGAAGAAAGAGCCGCGGTTCAGTTCGTTCTTCAGGTGCAAGACGACGGTGTAAACTGAGACGGGAGGAAGGGCAGCAGTTAAGGTGCGCCGCACAAACGTAACGGAAAGAAACATGAGATTGCCAAGGCTGGCAGGGGATTCTATAGGAGACACCAAAGGCAGCTACAGAGGCTCTTAAATTGGTGTCCCCGATGTTTTGAAGCCAGCTTCAAACCATAGAGTTTTGCCCCAAAAACAACGGGCCTATGCCACTTCCTGATGATGTAAGCATTTCATGTTTATTTCCTGCTTCTCCTTCCATCTCCCTAGAAAGGTAAGCCCCAGCCCCTTCCCGCTGATTCGACTGGCCTACAAACCTACTTCAGTCCATGAACACATGAAACCGAACACATGAAACTGCCTTACACTGAATCAGACCCTCTTTGGTCCATCAAAGTCAGTATTGTCTACTCAGACTGGCAGCGGCTCTCCAGGGTCTCAAGCGGAGGTTTTTCAGGCCTACTTGCCTGGACCCTTTTTTGTTGGAGATGCCGGGGATATCAGTCACCTGATAAAAGGAAGTCCTTCTTCACCCAAAGGGTGCTGAGCACGTGGAATTCACTGCCACAGGAGGTGGTGGCAGCTGCAAGCATAGACAGCTTCAAGAGGGGATTGGATAAGCATATGGAGCAGAGGTCCATCAGTGGCTATTAGCCACAGCTTATCATTGGAACTCTCTGTCTGGGGCAGTGATGCTCTGTATTCTTGGTGCTTGGGGGGGCACAGTGTCCTGGCCCCACTGATGGCACTTGGGTTTTCTGGCCACTGTGTGACACAGTGTTGGATTGGATGGGCCATTGGCCTGATCCAACATGGCTTCTCTTATGTTCTTATGTGACACAGAGTGTTGGACTGGATGGGCCATTGGCCTGATCCAACATGGCTTCTCTTATGTTCTTATGTGACACAGAGTGTTGGACCGGATGGGCCATTGGCCTGATCCAACATGGCTTTTTTTACGTTCTTATGTCCGGGGCAGTGGTGCTCTGTATTCTTGGTGCTTGGGGGGCAACAGTGGGAGGGCTTCTAGTGTCCTGGCCCCACTGATGGACCTCCTGATGACACCTGGGGGTTTTGGCCACTGTGTGACGCAGAGTGTTGGACTGGATGGGCCATTGGCCTGATCCAACATGGCTTCTCTCTTATGCCATTATGAACATGATGGCAGCTGCTGCCAAAGCAATGTTTTTAAAAAGTCTGCACAGTCCATCAGATCTTCACTGGCCAATCAGATGCCTTGCAGAGCAAAAGCCCCAAGTGTCCCTGCCCACTTCCTTAAAAGCACTTGGTGAATGCCAGGTTTGGAACCCCTGGTGTAGGCAGTAAAGATGCCAGATGGCTCCGTTAGTGGCAAGTTGCAACAGAAGGGGATTGTGGGAGGCAGAAGGAGATTGTGGAAGGAGGCCTGAGAAACACACAAGAAGCTGCCTTGTACCAATTCAGACCATCGATCCATCAAGGTCACTATTTTCTTTTCTTTTACTATTTTTGTATTTTTATGTGCACGTGTGCACCTGGAAGTCATGGTGACCTCTGGCGACTGACCCCTACTGGGGACCCCCGGAGGATTTTCAGAGAGGTGGCTGAATAAAGCCTGCCCCTGCCTCCCAGCACTGGTATTACAGGAAGGTCCCCCACGAAGGTGGAGCCAACTCCCAGATGATGTCAGAGCCTTGCGGGATCTTGACAAATTCTGCAAGGCCTGCAAAACAAACACTCTTTCGAGTGGCCTTCGACTAAAGGACAGAGCTGCTTAACATCATGGTATGGAATTTAGCACCAAAACAGTTTTAAAATGGTTTAATATTTTAAAGTGCAATTGTTAATTTAACTGCTCTTATTGTAACTGTTTTTACTATTTTATGGTTGTATTGTTTTATGGAGGATATTCAATGTTGTTAGCCGCCCTGAACCTGCTTTGGCGGGGAAGGCGAGACACACATACAATAAATAAATAAATAAATAAATAAATCAAAGTCCTTGCCAGAGTCAGGGCTGCTTAGCTTCCGAGATCTGATGAGATCAGGTTTGCCTGGGCTGTCCAAGTCAGGGCTCATCAAGGTCGTTATGACAGGCAGCGGCTCCCCAGGGTCTCAGGCGGAGGTCTTTCCCATCACCTCCTGCCCGGTCCTTTTAACTGGAGATGTCGGGGATTGAACCTGGGACCTTCTGCATGCCGAGCAGAGGCTCTACCACTGAGCCACAGCCCTTCTCCATTAGCCTCCAGGGTCTCAGGCGGAGGTCTTTCCCATCACCTCCTGCCCGGTCCTTTTAACTGGAGATGTCGGGGATTGAACCTGGGACCTTCTGCATACCAAGCAGAGGCTCTTCCAATGAGCCACAGCCCTTCTCCATCAGTCTCCAGGGTCTCAGGAGGAGGTCTTTCACATCTCCTACTGCCTGGTTCTTTTTACTGGAGATGCCGGGATTGAACCTGGGACATTCTGCATGCCGAGCAAATGCTCTACCACTGAGCCAGAGCCCTTCTCCATTAGTCTCCAGGGTCTCAGGCTGAGGTCTTTCCCATCACCTCCTGCCTGGTCCTTTCAACTGGAGATGCCGGGGATTGAACCTGGGACCTTCTGCATGCCAAGCAGAGGCTCTGCCACTGAGCCACAGCCCCACTTCATGGCTCTCCAGGGTCTCAGGCTGAGGTCTTTCCCATCACCTCCTGCCTGGTCCATTTAACTGGAGATGCCGGGGACTGAACCTGGGACCTTCTGCATGCCAAGCGGAGTCTCTACCGCTGAGCCACAGCCCCTCTCCTCTCGCTGGCAGCTCAGCAGACCCAAGAGCCGCAACGGGAGGGCCAGCATCCCCTCCTCCACCTGGCTGGCCTCTCCGTCTCCCGGAGGGCTCAGGCAGGGCAGAGGCTCCTTTACCCAAGTCGGTGTCTCCGCTCTCGATGGCTTTGCTCAGGGCCAGCGTGCTCCTCTTCATCTTCAGCAGCAGCGGGACCTGCTTTCCGGATCGGGGCTCGTACTCCAGTAGCTGCAACAAACCACAGGGAGAGAGTGGTCATTAAAGGCTCAGTGGTTACCAGGGCTTCTGTCTTTTTGTAGCAGGAACTACAAAACCAGGGCATCCAAACCCTGCCCCCACCTGAGGATTGGAAACCCTAGTCCCCAGAAAGGCCCGTGAATAGCAGGCTCCTTCACGGACAGACACTGCTGCAGGGTATGCGCTGCTTTCCCTGTCATGGCTGCTAAGAGTCCAGCCAGGCCACGGGGCACCAGAAGTCCCACTCTTTGGCTGTACCTTAATAGCCAGCTCTGTCCGGCCACAGTCGTATGCCCGGGCAGCGATCTCTGAGTATGAAATGCCCGGGGTGTCGCCCAGCTTCTGATTGATGGCATAGGCCACTTCTTCGTCTGACTTCTCCTTTTGCTGAACCTGGAAAAGTTTTCAGATGACACCACGTTACTGGCAGCAAATGGGAGGGCTTCTGGAGTTCTGACCCCGCTGGCGGATCTCCTGATGGCACCTGAGTTTTGGCCCCTGTGTGACAGAGAGTGTTGGACTGGATGGGCCACTGGACTGATCCAACAGGGCTTCTCTTATGTTCTTATGTGACACAAAGTGCTGGATTGGATGTGCCACTGGACTGATCCAACATGGCTTCTATAATGTTCTTATGTGACACAGAGTGTTGGACTAGATGGGCCACTGGACTGATCCAACATGGCTTCTCTTATGTTCTTATGTGACACAAAGTGCTGGATTGGATGGGCCTTTGGCCTGATCCAACATGGCTTCTCTTATGTTCTTATGACACAAAGTGCTGGATTGGATTGGCCACTGGCCTGATCCAACATGACTTCTCTTATGTTCCTAGGTGGTAGAGTACAGGGTGGACTGTACCACTGTGGGCAGCATGGGAAGGATTCAAGTTTCCTGACTTTCATTATAGCCTAAATTTATCAAATTTAATTTAACTTAATTTATCAAAAGATAAACCTCTCAGAAACTAATTCCCTCATTTTAAACCTGCCTCAGGAGCCACCTCTTAGTGTTTAGATACCTTCTTTCAAAAGCCCTTTCATATCATCTTTCATAAATGCAAAAGGAAGCCAGGATGAGAGCAGGGGTCCCTAGCCTTTATTAGCCTCTTGGCACCTTTGGAATTCTGATACAGTGTGGTGGGCGCAGCCACAAAATGGCTGCCGCAGGAAGTGGAGCCAGTCACAAAATGGCTGCCGCAGGAATTGAAGCCAGTCACAAAATCGCTGCCGCAGGAAGTGGAGCCAGCTACAAAATGGGTGTTGCAGGAAGTGGAGCCAGCCACAAAATGGCTGCCACAGGAAGTGGAGCCAGCCTAGGGTTGCCAAGTCCAATTCAAGAAATATCTGGGGGTGGAGCCAGGAGACTTTGGGGGCGGAGCCAGGAGCAAGGGTGTGATAAGCAGAATTGAACTCCAAGGGAGTTCTGGCCATCACATTTAAAGGGACAGCACACCTTTTAAAATGCCTTCCTTCCATAGAAAATAATGAAAGATAGGGGCACTTTCTTTTGGGGCTTGTAGAATTGGATCTCCTGGTCCAATCCTTTTGAAACTTGGGGGGTATTTTGGGGAGAGGCACTTGATGCTATACTCAAAATTTGGCACCTCTACCTCAAAAAACAGCCCCCCCCCAGAGCCCCCGGTACCCGCAGATCATTCCCTATGGGAATTGTTCATGGAGGTGCATAATGGCTGTGGGGGAGGGGGGAAGCCTGTAAAACCGGGGGATCCCCCGCTGGGACCTGGGGATTGGGAAGCCTAAGCCAGCCACAAAATGACTGCCGCAGGAAGTAGAGCCAGCCACAAAATGGCTGCCGCAGGAAGTAGAGCCAGCCACAAAATGGCTGCCGCAGGAAGTGGAGCCAGCCACAAAACGGCTGCAGCGGGAAGTGGAGCCAGCCACAAAATGGCTGCCACAGGAAGTGGAGAAAGCCACAAAATGGCTGCCATCATTTACCTAAGATGTGTCCTGTGGTGGCAGCTGCTGCCAAAACAACAAGCTTTATAAATCTGTACAACAAATCCAATCTCCATCAGCGAATCACAGCTGGGCTAAAGCCCCGCCCATTTTCTAAAAGCACTCCAGAAAAGGTGTTGGCGGGCACAATGGCACCCACGGGCACCATGTTGGAGACCCCTGGCTTGGAAAGTTTGTGGCAGAGATGAGATTTGAACCAGCCACTCCCCAATGTGCTGCTCTGCCAGTTCTGAAACAGAAAAGTTGTGCAAGAATCCAGCCAGACGCCCAGATGCTGACCCAGGACGCTCCAGATTCACGCTGCTAGCAAAACCCAGGCCCTGATCCTCACCTTGTAACAGGCCCAGTGAGCCAGGATCCGGCTGATGCCTTGGAACTCCGAGAGGCGCAGGTACTCGCAGATCTTGATGGCGATGGGGTAGAGTCTCCGCAGAACCAGCCTAGGCCATAAAAAAACAAGCAAAAGAAAGCTGTCTGTGCTGACTTCCAAGACTGTTCAGCTATGAAGGACGGGGACCATCAGCCCAGGTAGCCAACGGCAGAACCTCCATGTTCAGTGGAAGTACACCTTGCCAGAAGCAAGGTTGTGACAAGCATAACTAAACCCCAAAGGGAGTTCCGGCCACCACATTTAGAGGGACTGCACACCTTTTAAATGCCTTGCCTTCACTGGAAATAATGAAAGATAGGGGCACCTTCTTTGGGGACTCATAGAGTTGGACCTCCTGGCCCAATCTTTTTGAAACTTGGAGGGTGTTTTGAGGGGAGGCACCAGATGCTATGCTGAAAATTTGGTGTCTCTACCTCAAAACACAGCCTCCCCAGAGCCCCAGATACACACAGATCAATTCTCCATTATACCCTATGGGAATCGGTCTCCATAAAGTATAATCGAATGCGCAGCAGACGTTCCCCCCTCCCCTGGCTTTCTGATGACCTTGAAGCAGGGGGAGGGCCTCCAAACTAGGGGATCCCCGGCCCCCACCTGGGGACTGGCAACCCTAACTGGAACCCAGATCCAACTTCTCCCCCACCTCCACCCCTGGGGTCAAAACCCGCCCCAAATCATGACTGCCATTCAATGACAGGCCAGTGGCTCAAACCAGTATTGGTCATTCTGGATGAATGTTCCTGCATTTAAGCCTCCTGCCGCAGGTGTATACCTTACCTTAGAGGAGCACTTACCTGTCCAGTAGAACTTCAATGGTGAGCTGTTTGTACCTGTAGAGCCGCTAAGGAGAAACTCTTCAAAGGACATCTGCTTTCTGAGCATTGAATCAGTCTGTCTGATCTCTGCAAGCCAAACACAGCTGGTCCCAAGGAGACCACGTGTATGTTAGATGGGCCCAGAAATAAGAACATCAGAAGAGCCCAGCCCGTCAGACCAATAGTCTCGTCCAGTATGTTGTCAAAGGCTTTCACGGCCGGAGTTCATTAGCTGTTGTAGATTTTCCAGGCTGTAAAGCCATGGTCTTGGCATTGTAGAACCTGACGTTTCGTCAGCAGCTGTAACCGGCACCTTTGCCTTTCTGTGTTGAACCCCTGAGGATGGCGGTCACAGCAGCTGGTGAAACGTCAAGTTCTGCAATGCCAAGACCTTGGCCATACAGCCCAAAAAATCTACAACAACTAGTCTAGTCCAGCATCCTGTTTCACACAATGGCCAACCAGTTCCTCGGAGGGCCAACAACAGGGCAGAGAGGCCCAGACTTCATTAGAACATCAGAAGAAACCTGCTAAATCAGACCAGTGGTCCACCTAGTCCAGCCGCCTGTCTCACACATGGGCCAACCAGTTCCTCTGGAGGGCTAACAACAGGCTGAGAGGCTGAGGCCTTCCCCTGAGAAGAACATCACAAGAGCACCGTTGGATCAGACCAGTGAGAGTCCATCTAGTCCAGCATTGTCTCATACAGGGGCCAACCAGTCCCTCTGGAGGGCCAACAACAGGGCAGAGAGGCCGAGGCCTTCATAGGAACCTAAGAGCCCTGCTGGATCAGACCAGTGAGGGTCCATCTAGTCCGGCCTCCTGTCTCACACAGTGGCCCTCCAGAGGAACTGGTTGGCCACTGAAGTTCCTCTGGAGGGCCAACAACAGGGCAGAGAGGCCAAGGCCTTCCCCTGATAAGAACATCAAAAGAGCCTTGCTGGATCAGACCAGTGAGAGTCCATCTAGTCCAGCCTCCTGTCTCACACAGTGGCCAATCAGTTCCTCTGGAGGTCCAACAACAGGGCATGGAGGCCAAGGCCTTCACAGGACATCAGAAGAGCCCTGCTGGATCAAACCAGGGAGGGTCCATCTAGTCCAGCCTCCTGTCTCACACAGTGGCCAACCAGCTCCTCTGGAGGGCCAAGAACAGGGCAGAGAGGCTGAGGCCTTCCCCTGAGAAGAACCTCAGAAGAGCCCTGCTGGGTCAGACCAGAGAGGGTCCATCTAGTCCAGCCTCCTGTCTCACCCAGTGGCCAACCAGTTCCTCTGGAGGGACAACAACAGGGCAGAGAGGCCGAGGCAATGTCCTTTTTATGAAATGCTCACTAGAATTGAACACAGTATTTCAAAGGAGGCTATACCACGCAAAGCGGTTGTTTCACAGCAGACTCCATAAGGCAAGAAAAGCTGAGAAGGTTGTTCCATATTCACACGGACAGCTTTCTTTTAAGCAGGGACGCAGTTCCGGCTGGCTTGGTTTCAGTGGGTGTGGCCTAATATGCAAATGAGCACCTGCTGGGCTTTTTCCTACCAAAAAGACTCATGGGCAATCCCCCCTCCAAGCTGTGGAGTTTTGTGAGCAAAAACTCTACTTTGTGAGATACTGGCAGTAAAGAGGTGAGCCACTGTGGGAAGGGCCATAGCTCAGTGGAAGAACACCTGCTTGGCATGCAGAAGGCCCCAAGTTCAATCCCTGGCATCTCCAGTTAAAATGGACTGCCAGAGAGCTTGGAGGGCTGCTGTCAGTCTGAGTAGACGATTCCAACTTTCACAGACCAAGAATCTGATCCAGTGTTTATTTGTTGGAGAGGGACGGTGGCTCCGTGGTAGAGCATCTGCTTGGTAAGCAGAAGGTCCCAGGTTCAATCCCCGGCATCTCCAACTAAAAAAGGTCCAGGCAAATAGGCGTGAAAAACCTCAGTTTGAGACCCTGGAGAGCCGCTGCCAGTCTCAGTAGACAAGACTGACTTTGATGGACCAAGGGTCTGATTCAGTAGAAGGCAGCTTCCTTCCTTCCTTCCTTCCTTCCTCCCCTTCCCTCCTTCCTTCCTTCCTTCCTTCCGGTAGAGCATCTGCTTGGTAAGCAGAAGGTCCCAGGTTCAATCCCCGGCATCTCCAACTAAAAAGGGTCCAGGCAAGGAGGCGTGAAAAACCTCAGCTTGAGACCCTGGAGAGCCGCTGCCAGTCTGAGTAGACAAGACTGACTTGAATGGACTGAGGGTCCGATTCAGTAGAAGGCAGCTTCCTTCCTTCCTTCCTTCCCTCCCCTCCCCTCCCTTCTTCCTTCCGGTAGAGCATCTGCTTGGTAAGCAGGAGGTCCCAGGTTCAGTCCTCGGCATCTCCAACTAAAAAGGGTCCAGGCAAGTAGGTGTGGAAAACCTCCGCTTGAGATCCTGGAGAGCCGCTGCCAGTCTGAGTAGACAATACTGACTTTGATGGACTGAGGATGGTCTGATTCAGTAGAAGGCAGCTTCATATGTTCTTATGTTCTTAAGGGGAGGGACGGTGGCTCAGTGGTAGAGCATCTGCTTGGTAAGCAGAAGGTCCCAGGTTCAATCCCCGGCATCTCCAACTAAAAAGGGTCCAGGCAAGGAGGCGTGCAAAACCTCAGCTTGGGACCCTGGAGAGCCGCTGCCAGTCTGAGTAGACAAGACTGACTTGGATGGACCGAGGGGGGTCTGATGCAGTAGAAGGCAGCTTCATATGTTCATATTTGTACTGAATAGGTTAGTGTACTCATCCTTCCTGAGCAGGCTGAGTGAAGACAAAAATGTGTGAAGCAGAGGCTAGAAAACCGCGCTAGCTCACATGAACTCAACTTAGAGGGAACACCGGTCATGGGGCTATCCCTGAAAAGGCTCTGTCCCATGTACCCACTAAATGAGCTTGACAGATGGGACCGTCAGGAGGGCCTCTCCTGATCTTAGTTCCCAGGCAGGAACATATGGGAAAAGAGGGTACTTCAGATACCCCAGTCCCAAGCCACGTTGGGCTTTATACCTTTCCTTCTGAATGCCTCCTGTCTCACAGGGTTGCTTGCATCCCCACTCTCAGCCACTAAGTCAGCTTTTTGAGCAATCACACATCTAAAAAGGTCAAGGTGTGCAAGAACCAGTCGTTTCCGACTCTGGGGTGACGTCGCATCACGGTGTTTCCACGGCAGACTTTCTACAGGGTGGTTTGCCATTGCCTTCCTCAGTCCTCTACACTTTCCCAAACCCCCCCCCCCCCCAGCAAGCTGGGTACTCCTTTGACCGACCTCGGAAGGATGGAAGGCTAAGTCAACCTTGAGCCAGCTACCTGAACCCGGCTTCCGCCGGGATCGAACTCAGGTGAGCAGGGAGCTCGGACTGCAGTACTGCGCCACGGGGCTCTTTTATAATCACACACGAGCAGCATCCAAAACAACGGCTTGTCCCACCATACGGCACTCGTGCAGGAGATGCGCTGCGGCCACTGCGACGAGGGCAACAGAGGTCCCCTGGGAATCGAGTGGGCCGCACTGGCCCGCTTGCCGAGTCGTCGCCTGCTCTCTTTCTAAACCAAGGATACTGAGCGTAGCTGAGGGGGATCCCGATCTGGTAATCCCGGATGGCATTGAGCACCCGCAGGCCCCGACACGTCTCCACAAAGCTCTCGGGTGGGAACTTGTCGATGAAGCATTTCCCAAAGGAGGCCGCCTGGAGGCACAGAGGAAAGAATTCCAGAGCGTTTAAAAAGGATCTCCTAGAAATCCATCCCGAACAGAGACACCAACTGACACAGGATACAGTATATGGGAAAATGAAAGATCCATGCCCTACAAAGATGACGATGATGATGGATTTACATCCTGCCCTATATTCCGAATCTCAGAGTCTCAGAGCAGTCACAATCTCCTTTACCTCTGCTTTAAGCTCACTCTCTGACTTTTGGTCAGTGAACTTTCCTCTGTCTTTCTCTGCCCAGCCTACCTAGTACGGATGTTGTGAGGATAAAAGGGATGGTCCATACTCCACCCCAAAAATAAGAGCAGGAATTTCAAAAGAGGAGCCAGTGGTTTCACAGTGTTCACCGGGTTTGATTCCCCACTCCTCCACATGCACCTGCTGGAATGGCCTTGGGTCAGCCATAGCTCTGGTAGAGGTTGTCCTTGAAAGGGCAGCTGCTGTGAGAGTCCTCTCCGCCCCACCTACCTCACAGGGTGCCTGTTGTGGGGGAGGAAGGTAAAGGAGATTGTGAGCCGCTCTGAGACTCTTCGGAGTGGAGGGCGGGATATAAATCCAATATCATCTTCTTCTTCTTCTTTCCCCTCCCCCCAACAGGCACCCTTTGAAGTAGGTGGGGCTGAGAGAGCTCGGACAGAAGCTGCCCTTTCAAGGACAACTCCTGTGAAAGCTATGGCTGACCCAAGGCCATTCCAGCAGCTGCAAGTGGAGGAGTGGGGAATCAAACCCGGTTCTTCCAGATAAGAGTCTGCACACTTAACCACTACACCAAACTGGCTCTCTTAGGGTGAACGCTGTGAAACCACTGGCTCCTCTTTTGAAATTCCTGCTCTTATTTTTGGGGTGGAGTATGGACCATCCCTTTTATCCTCACAACATCCGTACAAGGTAGGCTGGGCAGAGAAAGACAGAGGAAAGTTCACTGACCAAAAGTCAGAGAGTGAGCTTAAAGCAGAGGGGAGATTTGAACCTGGGACTTCCTGACCCACCACTTCATCCACGCCGCTTCACAGGCTCTCATTTGTGCTGTCAGAGCCCCTCAGAGCTTGCGCTTCCATGACTCACCCGAAGGAGGGCCTTTTGGGTTTCTGGGTCGTGGTCGTGGCTGGCAGCTTCAATGCATTTCTTGACCGCCTCTGGCAATAGATTCTGTTCCTTGATCTCCCTCAGGTACTCGTCGGCCTTCTGACTCTCTTTCTGAGGGGGAAAGAAAAGACAGAGTCAAGCCCTCCATGGCCTGAATCCTGAGTACTTTAGAGCAATTTACTTTCACATGCGCATCCGCTCAGACGGGCAGCTGAGCTCTGGCCCTCTCCTTTATGCAACTGCAGTGCAGGGCCTTCACAGCATTGGCCCCTTCCACCGAAAGGACTCCAGAAACGCGCCAGAGTTCTGTCCTGCATGGCCAGCCAGGATTCCAAGGGAATGTTTTTATTGCAGTTGGTTTTAATGGCTCTCGAATGTGTTTTGACGTTTTGTTCGAGACAGTTTCAGGGAGTTGCCATGTTGGCAAGTCCTCAAAGAGATGGGAGTACCAGACCACCTCACATGTCTCCTGAGAAACCTGTATAAGGGTCAAAAAGCAACTGGCAGAACAGGATATGGAACAACTGATTGGTTTAGAATAGGAAAAGGAGTTCGACAAGGATGTATATTGTCACCCTGCTTATTTAATTTATATGCAGAGTACATCATGCGGAATGCCGGCCTGGATGAAGCAGAAGCCGGAATTAAGATTGCCGAGAAAAACATCGACAACCTCAGATATGCAGATGACACTACTCTAATGGCAAAAAGTGAGGAGGACCTAAAGAACCTCTTGTTGAGGGTGAAAGAGGAGAGCACAAAAGTAGGCTTGAAACTCAACATCAAAAAAACTAAGATCATGGCATCCGGCCCCATCACACCTTGGCAAATAGAAGGGGAAGACTTGGAAGTAGTGACAGACTTCACATTTCTGGGATCCAAGATCACTGCAGATGATGACTTTAGCCATGAAATTAAAAGATGTCTGCTCCTTGGGAGGACAGCTATGGATAACCTGGGCAGTATAATAAAAAGTAGCGACATTTGCCTGCCAACAAAAGTCCGTATAGCCAAAGCGATGGTATTCGTAGTAGCAAGGTATGGCTACGAGAGCTGGACCATAAGGAAGGCCGAGCACAGAAGAATACGTGTTAAAACTAGTTTATTTGGTAACATATGGTAACAAATTATATTTCTTGCATCATTAATAACTTCTTTTATCTATCCCATATATTACTTTCTACCCACCCCTCCCCCCGTTACTTGACCCCGCCGGTGTTATTTACTTAAAATGCAAATATTTAAAGGTACCCTTAACTAATAAAAACAAAATTTAATATTCTCCTTTTTTCTAAAACTTAATCATCATCAAGAATTGTCCAACGTCCTTTTATTTTCCACTCTTTTTCTACGTATCTTCTGAACTTTTTCCACTCCATCTTAAAAACTTCTAAATCATAGTCTCTTAAAATTCTTGTTAATTTGTCCACTTCACTCCACATCACCGAGCGCAGAAGAATAGATGCTTTCGAGCTGTGGTGCTGGAGAAGACTCTTGAGAGTCCCCTGGACTGCAAGAAGATCCAGTCAGTCAGTCCTAAGGGAAATCAACCCAGACTGTTCCCTGGAAGGTCAGATGCTGAAGCTGAAGCTCCAATACTTTGGCCACCCAATGAGAAGGGAGCACTCACTGGAGAAGACTCTTGAGAGTCCCTTGGACTGCAAGAAGATCCAATCAGTCAGTCCTAAGGGAAATCAACCCAGACTGTTCCCTGGAAGGTCAGATGCTGAAGCTGAAGCTCAAATGCTTTGGCCACCCAATGAGAAGGGAGCACTCCCTGGAGAAGACCCTGATGCTGGAAAAGACAAAAGGCCAAAGAAGAAGGGGATGGCAAAAGAGGAGATGGCTGGACAGCGTTACTGATGTAACAAACACGAATTTCATCGGACTTCGGAGGAAGACAGAAGAGCCTGGTGTGACTTTGTCCATGAGGTCGCAGAGTTGGACTCGACTGCATGACTGAACAACAACAAAGACACTTGAAAGCTTAATCTTTCTGGTCCCTAGGCTGCTACAGGACTTGATTCTGTGAGCCCACGATTTCTGTCTTGATTAATGTACCATCCCATGAACACATGAAGCAGTCTTCTATTGGATGACGGACCAAGTCAGAACTGCCACTCAGACTGGCAGTGACTCTCTGGCAGGGCTTTTT
The DNA here is from genome assembly GCF_032191835.1 of Heteronotia binoei. Lineage (NCBI taxonomy): Eukaryota > Metazoa > Chordata > Lepidosauria > Squamata > Gekkonidae > Heteronotia > Heteronotia binoei. The sequence continues at coordinate 121,603,943 of NC_083231.1, forward strand.
TTTTTGTAGCAGCTCCTTTGCATATTAGGCCACACCTCCCTGATGTAGCCAATCCTCCAAGAGTTTGCAGGGCTCTTCGTATAGGGCCCACTTTCAGCTCCAGGAGTTCCTGCTACATCAGGAGGGTGTGGCCTAATATGCAAAGGAGTTCCTGCTACAAAAAAAGCCCTGCTCTCTGGGGTCTCAAGCAGAGGTCTTTCCCATCACCTCCTGCCTGGTCCTTTTAACTGGAGATGCCGGGGATTGAACCTGGGACCTTCTGCACACCAAGCAGAGGCTCTGCCACTGAGCCAGAGCCCTTCTCCATTAGTCTCCTGGGTCTCAGGCTGAGGTCTTTCCCATCACCTCCTGCCTGGTCCTTTTAACTGGAGATGCTGGGGATTGAACCTGGGACCTTCTGCATGCCGAGCAGATGCTCTGCCACTGAGCCACAGGCCTTCTCCATTAGTCTCCTGGGTCTCAGGCTGAGGTCTTTCCCATCACCGCCTGCCTGGTCCTTTTAACTGGAGATGCCGGGGATTGAACCTGGGACCTTCTGCATGTCGAGCAGATACTCTGCCACTGAGCCACAGCCCTTTCCGGAAGAAACAGCAACCCTGGGCGCTATTCCCCTGACGATTCTGCATTACCTCATATGCCTTCTGGGCTTCCAATAGCAAAGCTCCCGGAGCCATGGACGCAATTTTGAAGATCTCCTGGGTGGATTCTGCAAAGAAAGTGAGACAGGGAAACTTCAGCTGGGGTCCAGGATCCGCAGCAGATGGCCAAAAGTCTCCATTGATTTATGAAAATGGTCCTGACTTGGAAAGCCCAGGCTAGCCTGATCTCGTCAGATTTCGGCAGCTAAGCGGGGGTGGATTTCGGCTGGTATTCGGGTGGGCAACCTCTGAGGAATACCAGGGCTGTGACAAGAGGCAGGCAATGGCAAGCCACCTTGGAAACAGCTCTTGCCTTTAAAAAATGGGTGTAGCTCGCCACCTAGTGGTGCATAAAGCTAAAAGAGCTAGCACTTCTGGCTGCCAGACAATCTTAGGCTCACCTGGCTATACTACACCTACTGCCCCAGGATTATTATTTATTATCATTTATTAAAAGATTCATACCCTGCCTTTCCATGTGGCACAGAATAAGTTTCTTTTAAAGTCCAGTTAAAACTGGAATGAAATAGAAATAGAATATTCTATAATCCAGTTTCTATTCCTTTCTGCTTTGTTGAAATGCCAGGAAGACTCACCTGGGATCTCATGAAGAAATTCGTGGGTGGAAGAGGAGAAAATCCGAACGCCGTCGAGCTCTGGCACCAGGTACGAATCCTCGTCTAGGTGGTATCTGCGGGTAACGTTAAGGAACTCCCAGGAAAACAGAGAAGCGCAACGCTGGAGTGACTCTGGATGAGTCTGTGTTCTCAGCTTGTCGGTCTCGCTAGCTACAGTGATGTACTGGCATTTCTACTCCAGAGGGTAACTGTAACGCCAGACCACAGTTGCAAAAGGCAGCCTCGCCGGTGGCGGAGACTTCCCCCTTGCCGCACTCAGTCTGGGAATCAATATTCTGCTCCAACACACACCCCTCCTCTTCCCACAGGTCCTTCCACCAAGGATACTCGATCCCTTTCTCTGCATTCCCGGCCACCAGGAGGAGCCGATCCCAGGCCAAGGCCACTGCACGATGCTTGCTTCGAGGGCGGGCACACCTGTCGCATCGAGAGACTGTCATCAGGTGAGGCTTGGAGACAAACTGATGCAGGCTCCCTCTAGGAGAGCCGGTTTGGTGTAGGAGAGCCAGTTTGGTGTAGTGGTTAAGCGTGTGAACTATTATCTGGGAGAACCGGGTTTGATTCCCCACTCCTCCACTTGCACCTGCTGGAATGGCCTTGGGTCAGCCAGAGCTCTGGCAGAGCTGTCCTTGAAAGGGCAGCTTCTGAGAGAGCTCTCTCAGCCCCACCCACCTCACAGGGTGTCTATCTCCTGAGAGCCAGTTTGGTGTAGTGGTTAAGCACGCGGACACTTATCTGGGAGAACCGGGTTGGATTCCTCACTCCTCCACTTGCAGCTGCTGGAATGGCCTTGGGTCAGCTATAGCTCTGGCAGAGCTGTCCTTGAAAGGGCAGCTTCTGAGGGAGCTCTTTCAGCCCCACCTCCCTCACAGGGGGTTTGTTGTGGGGAAGAAAGGCAAAGGAGATTGTGAGCCACTCTGAGACTCTGATTCAGGATGGAGGGCAGAATATAAATCCAATGTCTTCTTCTATCATTAAAACCCAGCTCTGGAACCGGCCTACTCCATCCAACAGTGCATGGCAAGTAGAAAGCGTACAAGAGATGGAGTAGGCCTCTCTCAGGTAGCCAGCTGGTGCCTTTTGGCCTTTCTCCACTTCCCCCAGGGCCCTCTTGCACCTCAAGCTGGCCGTCAAAAGCCACTGCCTGCCACAACTGTGACGGCCATTTTGTTTTTGAACACTGTGCATGTGCTGCATCACATGGATATGTGGTGTCTGGGACTGGCACACCGCCAATGGCATCAGTCATGTTTTTGAAGGGCAAACCAGCCTTCTGAGTCCACTGCAATTCTGTGCACTGGGGCTGCCATGTTTGCAGCGGCCATTTTGTTTCTGAACGGTGCACATGCAGAGGAAGAAGAAGAGACTGGGTTTATACCCCACCCTTCACTACCTGAAAGAGCCCCATGGCACAGAGTGTTAAAGCTGCAGTACTGCAGTTCTAAGCTCTGCTCACGACCTGAGTTCGATCCCCGGTGGAAGCTGGGTTTTCAGGTTGCCGGCTCCAGGTTGACTCAGCCTTCCATCCTTCCGAGGTCGGTCAAATGAGTCCCCAGCTTGATGGGGGGAAAGCATAGATGACTGGGGAAGGCAATGGCAAACCACCTCATAAAAAGTCTGCCGTGAAAACGTTGTGAAAGCAACGTCACCCCAGAGTCGGAAACGACTGGTGCTTGCACAGGGGACCTTTCCTTTCCTCCCTACCTGAAGGAGTCTCAGAGCAGCTTTCAATCTCCTTCCCTTCCCCTCCCCACAACAGACACCCTGCGAGGTCAGTGGGGCTGAGAGAGCTCTGACAGAAACGGCTCTTGAGAGGAACAGCTCTGAGAGAGCTTGGGACTGACTCAAGGTCACGTCCACAGGTGCAAGTGGAGGAGTGGGGAATCAAACCCTGCTCTCCCAGATAAGACTCCACACACTTAACCACTACACCAAACTGGAATCCAGCCACCCATCCTTCCCCCCCCCCCCCACATTTCCTGAACCTGCTCCAAAGACAGAAACAAAGAAACAGAGTTGGAAGCCATCTCCAGGGTCATCTAGTCCAACCCCCTGCACAACACAAGAAATTCAAAGCTACTTCCCCCCACTCCTGCTCCAGTGGGCCCTCTTCTATGCCCAAAGAAAGGCCAAAACAAAAACAAACCCTTCCAGGATCCCTGGACCGATCCAGCCTGAAGAAAAGGCCTGTCTAACTCCAAAGTGGCAGTCAGCATTTCCCTAGCCCAGGGGTAGGGAACATTGGCTCACATATGTTTTTTTTTGCCTACAACTCCCATCAGCCCCAGCCAGCATGGCCAATGGCTGGGGCTGATGGGAGCTGTAGGCAAAAAAAAACATCTGGAGAGCCAACGTTCCCTATCCCTGCCCTAGACGCAGGTCCGGCCCTCCTGCTAGGCAAACTAGGTGGTTGCCTAGGGCGCCGGAAAGGTGGAGGCGGAAAATTGGGCTCCCCCACCCCCCCTCCTAGTTTGCCTGTCTCCCCCCCCTCCCCGCTGCGGCTCTGCGCCCCGCCCTGCCTTCAGAGTTTGGACCCTTTCCCACCTCGCGTCATTTTCAACGCTGAAACCGGCTCTAGCGCCGTGTTCTGGCTCTTTAAAGCCCCCTCCCCGGCCGAACACTCGAAACGCAGCTAAAACCGTGCTGCGGGAGTGGGGCGCGCTCACCCGCTCTCAGAGCCAGTTTGGTGTAGTGGTTAAGTGTGCGGACTCTTATCTGGGAGAACCGGGTTCGATTCCCCACTCCTCCACTTGCACCTGCTGGAATGGCCTTGGGTCAGCCATAGCTCTTACAGAGCTGTCCTTGAAAGGGCAGCTGCTGTGAGAGCCCTCTCAGCCCCACCCACCTCTCAGGGTGTTTGTTGTGGGGGAGGAAGGGAAAGGAGATTGTGAGCCGCTCTGAGACTCTTCGGAGTGGAGGGTCGGATATAAATCCAATATCTTCTTCTTCTTCAGGAAGAGTGTCCCGAAAGGGCAACCCCCGCTGCCACTGACTCCTTCCCTCCCCACTTCCTGGATGGGAGAGAAGAGTCAGTGGCAGCGGGCGTGGCCCTTTCAGGACGCTCTTCCTGAGAGCCGGTGAATGCGCCCCACCCCCGCAGCACGGTTTTAGCTGCGATTCGAGTGTTCGCTCGGGGGGGGGGGCAGCTTTAAAGAGCCGGCACGCGGTGCTAGAGCCGGTTCCGGCATTGAAAATGACACGGGGTGGAGGGGGAAGGGTTCAAAGCGAGGAGGTGGGGGAGGGGGCAAGGCGGGGGGAGGAGTGGGGGCGCTTGGGGGGGGTGCCAGGCAGCGAGTCTGTCTAGGGCGCCATGGGGCATCAGGCCGCCCCTGCCTAGACGTTTGTAAAAAAGGGCCATGGGAACTAAACAATGACGCAAACCTTCCTGCCCTCCTTCCTGTCATCTGCCTAATTCAAAGACTCAAAGCAAAGCCACTGTGCAAACACAAAATGAATCAACAAGAATAGAATAAAGTGTCCAAATAATTTATAAAGATACCCCAAACACACAGGAAGTATATTTCATGAGCTTGTGTCTTTTGGAAACTGAATCTATTTTTTGTTTATTTTTACTTGCAAGTTCCTTGGCTAAATTGGCCATCTGAGTTGTATCTCTGAGTTCTTCAGCAATACTCGAAACAGCTTCTTTTACGGTTTTGATTTCTTCCGATAGCTGCCCCAGTGAGGCTGTTACTATATTTTGAAAAGCAGACAGTTGCTCAGATAACTCCCTAATTGTCTTCGCCATTCCTCACACTTTACTAGGCCTAATGAGAGTTTGTATGCGCTCAGGGCGTTGTAGGGTTGCCAATCCCAAGGTGGGGGCAGGGGATCCCCGGTTTGGCGCCCCCCCCCCGCTTCAGGGTCGTCAGAAAGCGGGGGAGGGGAGGGGAGGGAAATGTCTGCTGGGAACTCTGTTATTCCCTATGGAGATTTATTCCCATAGAAAATCGTGGAGAATTGATCCACGGATATCTGGGGCTCTGAGGGGGGGGGGCTGTTTTTTGGGGTAGAGGCACCAAATTTTCAGTATAGCATCTAGTGCCTCTCCCCAAAATATCCTTCAAGTTTCAAAATGATTGGACCAGGGGGTCCAATTCTATGAGCCCCAAAAGAAGGTGCCCCTATCCTTCATTATTTCCTATGGAAGGAAGGAATTGAAAAGCTGTGCCGTCCCTTTAAATGTGATGGCCAGAACTCCCTTTGGAGTTCAATTATGCTTGTCACAGCCTTGATCTTGGCTCCACCCCTAATGTCTCCTGGCTCCATCCCCAAAGTCCCCAGATATTTCTTGAATTGGACTTGGCAACCCTAGGGCGTTGCCTCCTTAGAAGAGTAAAAAATAGTTGTTTCCTTACCCTTGGAATGCTCAGATAAGACTTCTTTCAGTCACCAAAAACTCCTACAGCAATTTCCTCTTACTATTAGCCTTGAGGACGGACTTATCTCAATTTATTTGAGCTTTTAGCAAATTACGCTGAGGAGAGAACGGGCGGCTGTCGGCTTTCTTCAGCACATGCGTACAACTCCTTTTGAAGATAAGATATTGGATTTATATCCCGCCCTCCACTCCGAAGAGTCTCAGAGCGGCTCACAATCTCCTTCACCTTCCTCCCCCACAACAGACACCCTGTGAGGTAGATGAAGATACTGGATTTATATCCCACCCTCCACTCCGAAGAGTCTCAGAGCGGCTCACAATCTCCTTTCCCTTCCTCTCCCGTAACAGACACCCTGTGAGGTAGATGAAGAGATTGGATTTATATCCCGCCCTCCACTCCGAAGAGTCTCAGAGCAGCTCACAATCTCCTTCACCTTCCTCCCCCACAACAGACACCCTGTGAGGTAGATGAAGATACTGGATTTATATCCCGCCCTCCACTCCGAAGAGTCTCAGAGCGGCTCACAATCTCCTTTCCCTTCCTCTCCCGTAACAGACACCCTGTGAGGTAGATGAAGAGATTGGATTTATATCCCGCCCTCCACTCCGAAGAGTCTCAGAGCGGCTCACAATCTCCTTTCCCTTCCTCCCCCACAACAGACACCCTGTGAGGTAGATGAAGATATTGGACTTATATCCCGCCCTCCACTCCGAAGAGTCTCAGAGCGGCTCACAATCTCCTTTACCTTCCTCCCCCACAACAGACACCCTGTGAGGTGGGTGGGGCTGGAGACGGCTCTCACAGCAGCTGCCCTTTCAAGGACAACCTCTGCCAGAGCTATGGCTGACCCAAGGCCATTCCAGCGAGTGCAAGTGGAGGAGTGGAGGAATCAAACCCTGTGAGGTGGGTGGGGCTGGAGAGGGCTCTCACAGCAGCTGCCCTTTCAAGGACAACCTCTGCCAGAGCTATGGCTGACCCAAGGCCATTCCAGCAGGTGCAAGTGGAGGAGTGGGGAATCAAACCCTGTGAGGTGGGTGGGGCTGAGAGGGCTCTCACAGCAGCTGCCCTTTCAAGGACAACCTCTGCAAGAGCTCTGGCTGACCCAAGGCCATTCCAGCAGGTGCAAGTGGAGGAGGGGGGAATCCCACCTGGTTCTCCCAGATAAGAGAGCTCTGGCTGACCCAAAGCCATTCCAGCAGCTGCAAGTGGAGGAGTGGGGAATCAAACCCGGTTCTCCCAGATAAGAGTCCGCACACTTAACCACTACCCCAAACTGGCTCACCAAACTTCTCTCTTTTGGAAACTGAATATGCCTTCGTTTGACGTCATTGTTGTGTGAGTTTACAGGACGGCTCTTGGACGAAGCTTGTTTGCGAAACGTGGTATATCGACCAACACATAAAGGAAGGAACCTTGTACCTCTGCAGCCTTTATTTTGGGAGACTGGGTCAACCACATCTTGTGAAATGGACTGTGACTGAATTTCCAGGAGAAGCCTTTGGAATGGACCTTTTGCATTCTCCATGGACTTCAAAATTATTGTGGAATCCATCCCCTCATAAAATATACTTCCTGTGTATTTGGGGGTATCTTTATAAATTATTGCGGCCCCGTGGCACAGAGTGGTAAAGCAGCAGTACTGCAATCTCACGACCTGAGTTCGATCCCAGCGAAAGCTGGTTCAGGTAGCCGGCCCGAGGTTGACTCAGCCTTCCATCCTTCCGAGGTCGGTCGAAGGAGTCTCCAGCTTGCTGGGGGGGAAGTGTAGGTGACTGGGGAAAGCAATGGCAAACCACCCCGTCAAAAGTCTGTCGTGAAAACGTTGTGAAAGCAACGTCACCCCAGAGTCGGAAATGACTGGTGCTTGCACAGGGGACCTTTCCTTTTCCTTTCCTATAAATTATTTGGACACTTTATTCTATTATTGTTGATTTGTTTTGTGTTTGCACAGTGGTTTTGCTTTGATCTATTTGCTGTGTAGTCACTTTGTTTCCTGTCCTAATTCAAAGAATCAGCATTGCTGTCGGGTGGCCAACGAGCCTCTGCTCAAAAACCTCCAAGGAAGGAGAGCCCACCACCTCCCGAGGAGGAAGCCTGTTCCGCTGAGGAACCGCTCTAACAGTCAGGAAGTTCTTCCTAATAGAATCCTAGAGTTGGAAGGAACCTCCAGGGTCATCTTGCCCAACCCCCTGCACAATGCAGGAAACTCACAAACACCTCACCCTAAATTCATAGGCTCTTCATTGCTGTCAGATGGCCCTCTAGCCTCTGTTTGAAAACCTCCAAGGAAGGAGAGCCCACCACCTCCCAAGGAGGAAGCCTGTTCCACTGAAGAACCAATCTAACGGTCAGGAAGTTCTTCCTAATAGAATCCTAGAGTTACAAGGAACCTCCAGGGCCATCTAGTCCAACCCCCTGCACTATGCAGGAAACTCACAAACACCTCCCCCTAAATTCACAGGCTCTTAATTGCTGTCAGATGGCCCTCTAGCCTCTGTTTGAAAACCTCCAAGGAAGGAGAGCCCACCACCTCCCAAGGAGGAAGCCTGTTCCACTGAGGAACCGCTCTAACGGTCAGGAAGTTCTTCCTAACAGAATCCTAGAGTTGGAAGAAATCTCCAAAGTCATCTAGTCCAACCCCCTGCACTATGCAGGAAACTCACAAACACCTCCCCCTAAATTCACAGGATCCTCATTGATGTCAGAGGGCCCTCTAGCCTCTGTTTAGAAACCTCCAAGGAAGGAGAGCCCACCACCTCCTGAGGAGGAAGCCTGTTCCACTGAGGAAGCGCTCTAACCGCTAGGAAGGCCACCCCAGGCTTACAGAGGGACTTGCCTCCAACTTGCTTTCTGCAACAGAGATCAGACAAAAGGCCTGAAGGCAGCGGGGCAGAGAAGAAGCGACTGAAAACCCACACTCACCAAACCATCTGCTTGGGCGGCGTTCGCAAATTGCAGGTGAAGTCGTACAGTTTTTCCTGCAGGGAGGCAGAGCCCGGACAAGAAATGGGAGGGAATGCAAGAAATCAGAAGGGTGGCCCAAGACGGAATGAAGCAGCAGGCAATTAAATAAAATGCATAGAATACAGAAAAACACATAAAACCAAGCATTAAAATTGCATTTTCATCAAACGCCATCCTAAATACAACCATCTTCAACTGCCTCCTAATGATCGAAAGTGAGCTGCTCCCAGTCTTTCCTCTAAGAAGAAGAAGATGATGAAGATATTGGATTTATATCCAGCCTTCCACTCCGAAGAGTCTCAGAGCGGCTCACAATCTCCTTTCCGTTCCCCCCCCCACAACAGACACCCTGTGAGGTAGATGAAGATATTGGATTTATATCCCGCCCTCCATTCTGAAGAGTCTCAGAGCGGCTCACAATCTCCTTTCCCTTCCTCCCCCACAACAGACCCCCCCCTGTGAGGTAGATGAAGATATTGGATTTATATCTCGCCCTCCACTCCGAAGAGTCTCAGAGCGGCTCACAATCTCCTTTACCTTCCCCCCCCACCACAACAGACACCGTGTGAGGTACATGAAGATATTGGATTTATATCCCGCCCTCCACTCCGAAGAGTTTCAGAGCAGCTCACAATCTCTTTTACCTTCCTCCCCCACAAAGACACCCTGTGAGGCAGATGAAGATATTGGATTTATATCCCGCCCTCCACTCCGAAGATTCTCAGAGCGGCTCACAATCTCCTTTACCTTTTCCCCCCACAACAGACACCCTGTGAGGTGGGTGGGGCTGGAGAGGGCTCTCACAGCAGCTGCCCTTTCAAGGACAACCTCTGCCAGAGCTATGGCTGACGCAAGGCCATGCCAGCAGGTGCAAGTGGAGGAGTGGGGAATCCAACCCGGTTCTCCCAGATAAGAGTCCACGCACTTAACCACTACACCAAACTGGCTGTCACAAAAGCTGCCCTTTCAAGGACAATGTGAAGGCTATGGCTGACCCAAGGCCATGCCAGCAGGTGCAAGTGGAGGAGTGGGGGAATCAAACCCGGTTCTCCCAGATAAGAGTCCGCACACTTAACCACTACACCAAACTGGCTCCCTTAGCTGAGTCAGCGTGAGCTAGCTCACAGATATTTAGCCTCCAGCTCACACATTTTTTGTTTTAGGCTCAGGAAAAACTGGCCCCAGAGCACACTAATTTATGCAGCAGCTCACAACGTTAATGCTGGCAGCTCACAGCTTTAATGCCAGCAGCTCACAAAATAGAATTTTTGCTCACAAGAGTCAGCTCTGCAGTTAAGAGGTAACATTGGTTGCTACATGTACCTTCCTGGGGAGGTTCTTTCACAACCGTGGGGCTGCCACCGAAAAGGCCCCGGGGAGTTTGGCTTCAAACCCTCCCACCTCTATCACCAGTAGCTCACCTTTAAATGGGACATCCCCATCCAGACGTAGCCGGTGTCGGCGAAGAGAGCCAGGTAGCGGTAGTTGAAAGAGACTGCCATCCGCAGGTAGGAGCCGGCAAGGGGGTCCATCCCGGGCAGGGTCTGCAAACGCAGGCGAGAGCAGCAAACGAAGGGCACGTGAGACCTCGGAACGACAATTAAAAGATGCCTCTCCCGGCTCCCTGCAAGCCCCAGGCCACTTACGCACCACCGTGGAGCAGGTCGTGTTGTCTAGGAGGAGGAGCTCTTGGCCGACTGCCAGAAGGAGAATGGTCACTCTGTCCTGGCACAGGACGGCCCAGCAGGAGGGGGGCTTCTGAAGACCTGGCCGGGGGGGAGGGCAGAGGACCTGGGTTAAAAGGAAGGCTGGCCAGAGGCTCAGCGGGGGCGGAGCGACCTTGCCTACATCGCTGATTGGGAAACTGTGGCCTCTGACATCAGAGACTGTGCCTTGCATGTCGTTCAGTAAGGCAGCTCATAAAAATGCACAAAAGCATAACTTTAAAATTACAATTTAGGACTGCTTTACTCAAACGCAGGGGTGGCCAAACTGCAGCTCGAGAGCCACTTGTAGCTCTTTCGCACACCTTGTGCAGCTCTCAAAACCCTTGCCAACCCGTCAGCCAGCTTGGAGAAGGCATTTCGCTCTTTCAATCACTTTGCCAAGCCAGCTTGGTGTAGTGGTGAAGTGTGCAGACTCTTATCTGGGAGAACCAGGTTTGATTCCCCGCTCCTCCACTTGAAGCTGCCGGAATGGCCTTGGGTCAGCCATAGCTCTTATAGAGCTGTCCTTGAAAGGGTGGCTTCTGTCAGAGCTCTCTCAGCCCTACCCACCTCACAGGGTGTCTGTTGTGAGGGGAGAAGATATGAGAGATTGTAAACCGCTCTGAATCTCTAATTCAGAGAGAAGGGTGGGGTATAAATCTGCAGTTCTTCTTCTTCAGCTGGTGGCTTGGATAATGCATTTAAAGCTAAAGTTGCTTTCTCTCTACCTCTACCTCCCTCTACAGTCTTCCTTCCTTCCTTCCTTCCTTCCTTCCTTCCTTCCTTCCCTCCTTCCTTCCGCCC